>NC_064808.1:44558353-44802809 GCF_023721935.1 Panthera uncia | reverse complement strand
CAGCCCTGCCACCCAGCCCTGCCACCCAGCCCTGCCACCCAGCCCTGTCACCCAGCCCTGTGGAGCCTTCCTTCAGAAATAAGGATCTGACTTCGGTTTGCTCAAATCTGTGGCTCCCCAGTGTCTGTCATACCCTCCCGCCCCCAGCTTGGCCTGGTGCCCTGGCTGATCATCCGGCTCCTGCCTCACCAGCCTGGTGTTCCAGAACAGCCTTCCGGCCTGTCCCATCCTAGCCACACCGCGCCCCTTGCTCCCCGCCTTCTCCCTCTCCTGCTCTGGCCAGTGGCCCATGGCCCCTCCCCCCCAAACCCTCTCCTCGGAGGCCCTCCGCCTGAGTGGTTCCAGCAGCTGCCACCTGCCACCTCTGCCCTAGCCACCCCTTCCCAGCACCCAGCACTGCTCCGCCTAAACTCCTCTGAAATGCTCCTCTCCAGTCATGTCTCAGAGCTGCCACTGTTGTGGCCAGGCTGCCCTCACCGGACCTGGTGCTGGCCCAGGCCCCTGTCCTCTGCCAGCTCCTCCCTTGCCTCCCCTTGCCTTCATTTCCCTGCCTGCCCTGGAGCCCGTGCTCATTCCCTGCGGTTGTGTTGGGCAGCTTCTCAGTGCCCTGACTGCAGGCTGACCCTGCCTTGGGAGGTCTGCCCTGAACTCACCCTGGTGGAGAAGGTAGCAGAGTGGACGGGTGGTCTCAGGACCACCCTGTGCTGAGCGTCCTGGTGCAGCCTTGTAAGAAAGCCCAGCCAGTTTTCTAACCCGCTCCCTTCCTCTGGCTCCCTATCCATCCCTCTGCCCCCTTCCTTTAAGCAGCCGTCGCTTCTCATGAAACTGATGGCATCAGATCTGTTTCTTCTCTTCTCAACCGAATTTTCAGGGAAGATGACCTCTGTACCCTTCCTCCGTGGCTTCACCTCCCTCTTGTTCTAGCTTCCTTCCTATCACACCAGTAGAGACGATTTTTTTCAGGGTCACTGGGGGCCCTGCAGACCATGACGCCTGGTGTATCCTTGCCTACTCGGCACCTTGCGGACGTTGGACATGGTGGAGTCACCATCTCCTTGAAAGTCTTTTCCCCGGAGAGAGGTGCCTGGGTGAGGTCCGTGAGCCCTGGCCCTTGGGAGAGGGGAGAATGTAGGTGATGCTCCCTTGCAAGGAACTGTAAACCTGATTATCACCAGGTTTAAATTCTTCCAGTGTTTCCATGCTTTCTTGGCAGGAGGGGTTGCCATGAAAAGTACATCACTGGCCTTTGTGCTGCTGCTGCTGCTGCTGAACTCAGTGACAGGTGTGGGTGGTGTGGATTTACGAGCCCTGCGAGTGCTGCCAGAGCCTTTTGTATTCGCCCCTCTCAGATTTACTCCAGGGCTCCAGACCGTACTGAATGACTTCTCCTTTATTAGAACTTACTGATGCATCACAATGGCATAAAGCTTTTCTGCTCGTGAAGCAATTTTGCCTCTAGCATCTCACTTGATTCTCGTACCAACTCAGTGAGGTAAAAAGGGCTGGGGTTACCATCCCTACTTTCTAGATGGGGAAACTGAGGCTCAGCCAGATTAAGGGACTTGCCTGGAATTTCATGGGGATAAATGGAAGAATGCAAGAATGTTCAAAACCAGGGGTCCCAGACTGCGGTGCCCAGTTAATTGACCTTTGTGTGAGGACCTCACTGTAGGCAGTGACTGTCAGAAATACGATGTCCATCGTACCTCCAACCACACTGTTTCTTCAGCACTTAGTACTGAGTGTCAAAGATAGGGTGGGGAGGGGGGATTCAGATGTCATTCTTACTTTATTTTCAAAAGAAATCCTGTCTGAAATATTTAAGGTAGACAACAGCATTACTTTGTATTTATGAATTCATGATTTTAGAATTTCACATTTGACTCTTGGCTTATTAGATGTTCTCAGCTAATGTCCCGGTACATGAAGCCCTTTAGATGGATGTGGCAGTTTGAGATTTGGGGTTAAAGATGGCATTTTCAGCCTTATATCAGCTTCAGCAAATAATTTATTTCATTTTATTTACACAAATGTAAAAAGGAGGAGTTTCAAGTAAGAGTTTTTAACAGCTCACGTTGCAATCTTTCTGATGCAATAATTCATTATTTCAAATAGTCCGTTAGGTAGATCTATCTAACTTTTTTAGGATTCAACTTTGAAACCCAAAGTTTCTGATCTGCAAAATGAAGGTAATATTACCCCCTTTCAAGGAGCTGTTGTAAGTAGAAAATGCATCCACTTAGATGAGAGCCCACAATGTTGTAAGCATTCAGTAAATGGTAACTTCTTATTTTGCTCCACAGGTTTGGGGAAAAGGTTTACAAGTGCCCCCTGTGCTGGGGATTCATGGCAGTGCTGCTCTGGTCTGTGGTTTTTTGGGTTGGGGGGTTGTTTTTTCTTTATTTTTTTTTTCAGAGCAGTTTTAGGTTCACGGCAAAATTGAGGGGAAGGTACAGAGATTTCCCATATACTCCCTACCCCTACGCATGCACAGCCTCTCCCATTATCAACATCCTGCCCCAGAGTGGTATATTTATTACAATTGATGAACCCACACTGA
Organism: Panthera uncia; assembly: GCF_023721935.1. Classification (NCBI taxonomy): domain Eukaryota; kingdom Metazoa; phylum Chordata; class Mammalia; order Carnivora; family Felidae; genus Panthera; species Panthera uncia. Next base: position 44,800,249 of record NC_064808.1, on the reverse strand, counting down.
CACACATCGTCACCCAAAGTCCACATTTACCTTAGGGTTCACTCTTGGTGGTGTTCATTCTAGGGGTTTAAACAAATGTATAGTGTCCTGTGTCTGTCATTATGGTATCAGACAGAGTGTTTTCATGTCCTAAAAATCCTCTGTGCTCTACCTGTTTATCCCTCTTCCTGAACCTTCTCGGCCACTAGCGACCACGGTCTTCTTACAGTCTCCACAGTTGTTTGACCTTCTTTTCCAAAACATCACATAGTTGCGATCACATAGTAGGTAGCATTTTCAGACTGGTTTCTTTCATTCAGCAATATGTATTTACATTTCCTCCATGTCTTTTCATGGCTTGGCAGCTTGTTTCTTTTTAGGGCTGAACAATAATCCATTGTCTGAAGATAGCACAATTTTATCCATTCACCTAGCGAATGGACATTTTGGTTGCTTCCAAGTTTTGGCAATTATGAATGAGGTCACTATAAACATTGCTGGGCAGGTCTTTGTATGGACATAAGTTTTCAACTTCATTGGGCAAATACCAAGGGGCCGATTGCTGGGTCATATGGTAAGAATAGGTTTAGTTTTGTAAGAATCTGACAAACTGTCCTCCAAAGTGGCTGTACCAGTTTGCATCCCCACCAGCAACGGATGAGACTTCCTGTTCCTCCACATCCTCGCCAGCACTCGGTGTTGGCGGTGATCGGTTTTGGCCACTCTGATAGCCATGTTGTGGTATCTCATTATTGTTTTTAATTTGCATTTCCTAATGACAAGTGGTGGGGAGCATCTTTTCATATGCTTATTTGCCACCTGTTCTGTTATGAGGTCTTGTTTTGTTTGTTTGTTTTATTCTCAGGAGTCTCTGAACTGGGGTGTCATTTTCTGGGACAGACAGAATGGGACATTCAGGAGCTTAGCGTCCCATGGAGAGACTGTAGACTGGCCCTTTCTCCAGTTTTTATTTTCACCCACCTCTAAACTGAACTGTAGCATCATCCCCAATCATGAATGTAGGCAGCACACCTGTATTAAGGGTGCCTGTGCCTTTATCACCAAAAATAAATCACAGATGTTTCCAATTGTCCTCATAACTGTCGCAGGTTCCTTAGTCTCTGGTTTACACTTAAGGCTGTTTGGAAATCATGTAAGGTGTTAGACTTGGGGCTAGATCTTATTATTTAATATATTATTAGATATGTTACGTGTGTTAACATTTTGCTTTGTGCATTTAAAGATACTATTCTAAGAAGGGGTCATTAGGTTTCACCGGGTTGCCACAGTGACCCCTGGCTCATACAAGGTTAAGGACCCCTGGTCTGACGACCCTTAGGAACTGGGGATCAGGAGCTGTGTGGGGCTTGCCTGTGCACGGCGGCAGTGGGGCATGCTAGGAAGAGCCTGGGAGCGACTCAGGTCAAATCTCAGCTCTTTCACTTACTAGTTTGTGACCCGGGGCAAATCACATCAGTGGTGTGAGTCGCAATTTCCTCTTCTGTAAAACAGCGATGTTAAAATTAAAACATACCTTACTTGCTTCGGCATGCACATCAAGCACCCTTGCTAGCACGAAGGAAGTCCTCAAAAGTACAATTCCTCTTTCCCTTCCTCCCTGTTCTCTTCTGTGTCCCCTTCTGTGACACGCAAGGTTCTAGCAGATGGCCTCTTCAAGGCCTCTTCTAAATGTGGTATGATCCTGCGTCTTTCTTTTAATTAAGGCCAGACCAGGCGGTCCATTGTTGTTCAAGTCAGAGCTGGTGTCCTCATGCCCCATGGGATTGCCAGCCTCCTTTCCCAGAGCAGCAGTGAGAACCGCGAGCTCTCAGACCTTTTCTGGCCCTTCCTCTGTCCACCTTGGCGTTCTCTGGCTCCCCTCCAGGCTGCCTCATGGGTTGGGAATGCGTGGGCCGATCTGCCCGGAGTGCCTGCGATAGGGCCTTTGGCGTAGCATGTTCTGAGATCAGTGCCGACACTTCGTGTCTGGAACAGCTGATAGCAGACCTGGGAAACCCATTAATCAGTGTCCTCAGTGGCTCCCCTCTCCCGGCTTCTCCATCTGCAGCCTCAAGCCAACTGTCCTGAGGTGGAAAAACGTAGCCTATTGTTATCTTGGTGAGAAGATGCTAAAGTGACAGAATGCTTCATTATACAGGAAGTAGGAGTATGGGGGGGAGAACGTGGCCAGATGCCATCATGACTCCACATCCTGCTCCTTTTTTGTTTGCCTTCGTTAAGCACTGAATCAAAAAAGGCTTTGTGGTCACTGAGTTCAGATGACATGTGTTATGGTTTTGTTTTCTGTCGTTTCACTATCCTGGGCCTTGGAACCATACTCTGTTTCAGCCCAGTCTTCAGAGTAGGTGAAAATGTCTGGTGTGCCAGCTTGAACGTGGCACTCTTTGTTAAAATGATTGCTGGAGCCTCGGCCTGATGGCATCAGCAGGGGAGAATCACTGTCCATACCCTGCATATCCTCCTCCCTACTCCAGCTCAGAGCCCAGAATCTCACCACCTCTGCTCCGTCCAGGCCTACAAGAGAGCGGAGTGTGAGGAAGCAACTTTCTGAAACTGAGCTGAGCCGAAAGGGGTTGGTGTTGTGTCTTCTGTCTTCGATATCGCCGGTGGGATGCAGGCTGGGACTGTCAGGGCTGTGTGACCTTCAGCATGGTGCTTAGCCTCTCTGTACCTCAGTTTTCTCAACTGTAAAGTAGAGAAGGCAGTGGTTACCCAGAGAATCGGGTGAGTAGGAGACCTGAAGAAATTCATACAGTAAAGCACTTAGAAGAGTGCCTGCACAGAGTAAGGTCACTGCCTTGGTCATGATGACCAGCTGCCAGAGCAAAAGAAATCTGAACAGCGGGGCTCTTGAGACCTCGGCTGGCCCTGTGGCCTGTGAGCCACTTCCCTGTCCACCTTCCTCCTAGTGGTGTCCGTGTCCCAGGGGAGAGCCGTACCCACGCACCTGCCCGTGGAGGCTGTGCGTTGGAGCTCAGCCGCTGCTCTGCAGTCCCAGCCCAGGAGAGGTAAACTGGAGAAAGGGCCAGTCTACAGTCTCTCCGCGGGGCGCTGAGCTCCTGAATGTCCCGTTCTGTCTGTCCCAGAAAATGACACTCGCGTTTCGTGATGAAATCGTCTAGGCTCTCCAAGAGAGGTTCCGGACATTATAGGAAGCCAAGCCCACCCCTAGGCCTTTCCGCATTTTTACTGATGCAAGAATGAGCTTCAGGGAATGGCTTTAGGGATCCCTCCCTTCAGGCTGTTAGGAGAAGCGGGTTGGGCAGAGCTTAATTTAGGGGGTTAATAGCAGCAGTGGTAACCAGTGCACAGTAGGTCCTATGGTTTTTAATTTCTGTCAAGCCCGGGGGGCTGGTAAATCTACCTTAAGTGCTCAGCCTCTAGGTGCCCAGAATCTGTCCAGTAAGCTGGGCCTTTTGAATCTCTCTGCCTTACATGTTTATAAAGCAGGAGGGGAGGAAGCAAGGTTTCATGTGGCCTGGAAAGTTATAAATAAGGTCATTGGCCAAAGGAGGGATTCCTCACCTGTCTCCCCCAAGATTCCTCCTGTTTCATGAGGTGTTTATAAAGGGCCTAGAGCAATAATTAGCTTTACTCAACACACACACACACACACGTATACTTAGGGTCATGATGCCAGTGTTCTAGATGCTGGAGAGAAAGCAGTGAGCTCTTAGTAAATGGTTGCTGCTAGAATAAAACCATTATTTGGTGCTGGAGGGAATATTCCAGAAATATTCCACATTTTATCAGTTCTAGAGCACTTTCCCATACAGAAGACCTTCCTTGTCTGCATCCTTTCTTGTTCTAAGCCTCTGATACTTCCAGTCCAAATGACAGAATCTGGCCATCTCTGAGCCGTCCCCTGCTGTGTTGGCTGGGGCTGGAATCTGAGCCTCTTGGCAGTTCTGTGATGTGGGTAGATATTTCTGGTACCATTTCATGGATGAACAGACTGAGGCTAGGGGAGCCAGGATCCCAAAATGGAGGAGGACTTCAGTTCTTGGTTCAGGTCAGGTTAGTATTCTTTGACTACACCGCACTGCTCGGCTGTCTCCAGGGAGGTAGGCTGCAAGGATGTCCAGATGTGGAAAAGGAGAAGTTCTGGACCCTCTAGAGGCCTGGAGGATACCAGGGTGACACCCTGTACCCTGGCATGCTTCCCCTAAAGTGCTTCACAGCGAGCCCCACCCCCACCTGCAATCATGTTTCCAAACTGTGGCCAGAGACCTTGAAATCCTATATCTTCTTCAGCATGGAGCATATGCCTCCCAGCACATAGTAGGTGCTTCGCAAAGGAGTCCCAGAAGTAGAAGGTGGGCTGAGTTGCTTTGACGGGGGCGGGGGGGGGGTTGGTTCCTGGCGCTGGCTGGGGTTTTCTTCCTTACTTGGGGGTTGGAAGCTCTAGAGCCAGCTGCAGGGGGAGGCGATCCCTTATGGGCTTAATTGGAGCCGGCACTTTTGCTGGAAACTGTGGGAAGCAACAGAGAGCTCTCCAAGTGCTTAAAAAGTGGGTTTTGAAAAACAAACAAGACCTTGCCCACGCAGGGATGAAGCGGAGGTTAGATACAGCCTTTTTTTTTTTTTTTTGGCTTAGTTGAATAACATACTAGAAGGAACTCTGTAAGCTGGCCCCAGTCCCTTGGAAAGAGGGCCATATGTTTGTCGACAGGATGTTATACTCTGTATTAAGAGTCAACTTAGTAACTGTTTATAAAACTTTATAACTTATAGAGCCCTTTTCACATGTATTTGTGTGTGTGTGTGTGTGTGTGTGTGTGTGTGTGTAAATACCCTATGTAACCTTCCCCTTTAAGGCTATTATATTAATAATACACATACTCTATAGTGGAAACAACACAGGTTGGTTTTCAGTCTCTGGGGCTCAGCTTTCCCCATCTGCACAATGGGGATGACAGGTTCTATTAGGGGACATGGTGCGAGAGAATGTGCCTCTCCCTGGTTCAGGGGCCTGGTGGGAGCATGGGGAGCAGGAGTGGAGTTAACTCTGAGAGTGGTGAGCAGTTCAGGGGTGCCCAGCACAGCTGGTGGAACCCAGACATCAGCTAGGGGGAGGTGCTCTTCTGGAACTACCTGCTCAGAGGGTGGGATGGGCCTCTTCTTGGAGGCAGGCAGGAGATTTGCAGGCCCCGAGGACCCACGGACAGCCAAACTGCAGGCTACCCTCCAAACCTAGTTCTCAGGGATATGTGACCGGGCCTCTGGCCACCACCATACTTCTTGTCAAGTGGGGCCTCTGAGTGGGAAGGTGTGTTTCTCCCCAGAGAGTACGAGAGAGCAGCGACCCAGTCTCGGCAGAGCTGGGGTAGACAGCATCATCCTGCTCCCCGCCGGAGGCCCGGTGCTGGTCCTCCCTTCTCTATGAGCTCTGGCTATCCCCTCTCTGCTCTCTTCCCCTGCAGGAATCTGCCTCTCCCCTTGTCCCTTTCTGTTTGTCTTCTCTGTCCTCCCTCTGCCCGCTGGCCTTTCCCGTGCCTTCTTCCTTCTTCAGTACACAGAGCTGTTTTATTTTTTTTTCCTTGAAAAAATATTTTTTAATGTTTCTTATTTATTTTTGAGAGAGAGAGAGAGACAGAGTGCAAGCAGGGGAGGGGCAGACAGAGAGGGAGACACAGAATCTGAAGCAGGCTCCAGGCTCTGAGCTGTCAGCACAGAGCCTGTCGTGGGGCTCACACTCACAAACTGTGAGATCATGACTGAGCCGAAGTCGGACGCTTAATCAACTAAGCCTCCCAGGTACCCCAGAGCTGCTTTCTTTTTAACTGCAAAAGGTTTTCTGTTTATTGTTCCTTCTATAAAACATCAATTAGTTAATGGATTTCATATGCAAGGGAGGACCATTGCTATGTTTTAACTTGAATTGTGTGCTTCAGTTAAGGTTTTTTTCCTTAAATAATTAGTGAAGCGTCATGGCCCTTTCCAGCAGTGTGGTCCTCTGTCCCCATCTGCACAGTGGGGCGAGTGAGACTCCTGCCAGGGTAGCAGTGGCCAAATGGGTGAATAAATGAAGTCCAGACAGCGGCAAGCCCCCAGCCCTACCATCTGTCATTGCAAAGATGTGTTGATCGTTGCTGAGTGGTCCCAGGCAAGGGCCTCAATTTCTCTGGATCTGGCTCTAGATTGACTAAGACTGTGGTTTTAGGGGCTTTGTTTCAGCAGTTACTTGGACTGGGATCAGCCCTGAGTCAACGCTGCTGGTGGAGGTGACTCTGGGCGTTTCCCAAGTGTGGATGAGTTGTCTGTATCTGTCTTACTCCTGGACTCTGCCTCGCCTGGTCTGCTTGCTGCCTCCCTGAAAGCCTCCAGTAACTCCCTGTTTTCTGTGTGGGTGGGCTTCCCAGGGCCCCCTCCCATGGATGCTCTCTCTCTCTTTCTTTCTCTCTCGCTCTCTCTTGGGTTTCCTTCCACCCCTCCTTACCAGATACCTTTTTTTCACTCCTCACTTGTCCCACCCCAGCCCACGGGGTAAGTAGGTTGCTGGTAGGGAGAGATACTTCTCAGAGGGGAAAGGAAAAACTTGAACTGTGAACATTCCCAGAAGTTGCCTGTTATACTCTCTGACCATTGATTTCAGCAGCGTCTTGGGCTCTTCTGCCTCCACCCATTCTTAAAAATGGGTAAGCTCCTCCTTTTTTCTTCTAGATCTGTGTTGTTCGTTATGGGAGCCGCTAGCCACATGGTTAGGGCACTTGAAGTGTGGCGAGTCCAAATTGAGATGTGCTGTAAGTGTAAGATACATACCAGATTGCAAGGAGTTAGTATGAAAAAAAGATTGTATGATACCCCTTCAGTACTTCTTATATTGACTGCATGTTGAAAGGATATTTTTGATGTGTTAAATAAATGTATTAAAATTAATTTTCTCTCTTTTTTTCCAGTTTTTCCCAAAAAAAATGTGGCTGCTAGAAAATTAAAAATTACGCGTGTGGCTCACATTATATTTCTGTTGCAGTGGCTGTTAACTGGTGGCGATTTTGCCCCCCAGGGACATTTGGCAATAGAGATATTTTCTATTGTCATGCTCAGGGCAGAAGGGGGTTGCTATTAGCATCTAGTTGGTAGAGGCCAAGGATGCTATTAAACATCCTGCAGTTCATAGGTTAGCCCCCGACAACAACAAATGATCCAGCCCCCAATGTCCATTGTGCCAAAGCTGAGAAACCGTGTTCTATTGGACACTCTCACTTTGGGTCATGTGGTCTTATGGGCAATGACTTCAAGATCAGAGGTCCTAGGGCATCGTAGAAATCGCATAATGGCCATCACCGGATAACCTGCAACTATGGGCAGGCAGGTTACTTAACATTTCACAGCCTCCATTTCCTCATCTGCAAAATGGCATGTTTCTAATAGTAAATGAAATCAGCATACATCATGCGTAATACGTAGCAGACTTCCGCTAAGTAGAAGTTACTGTTACTGTTAAAAATCAGAATCTTTTACTCTGTTGGCTCTGTGGATCAACTACAGGGATTTCTACATGCCTTCCAGATTTTTCTGAGTACCTGACACTCACACAACAACTTGGAAACTAAATCTCTTAACCTTTATGGGCTAAGGGTGTCTCGTAGAACCCTTTCTATTCCCAGCTTCAGGACCTCTTCACCCAGCCTGAGAGTGGCTTCCTTCCAGGTTTCTGCCTCTGCTCTTTCCCAATCCCACTATGCATGTGCTTGGTGAAGTCCACCCAATTCCAGAAACTTTAGTGTCTTTTTTTTTTTCTTTCCTGTGCTCAAGTGGGAGTAGCTGTGGGCAGAAAATGTGGCCTGTCCATCTGTCTCCCCAGCCCTCAACATGATGCCTAGAAAAAAACTGTGTTGAGTGTTATTTGAATGAATGCATGGGCAAATGAATGATAAATATCCTTTCTTCTTGGGTCCTGGGTAGGACAGCTTAAACCTTGTCCTTGCCTACCTCAGCACTCCCCCTTCCACCCGCACCTGTGTTTGCGTTGGGGCCAGCAGTTTGTTTGTTCTATCTGGAGGGTTACAGTAATTCTTCCCATGCAGGCTCGCAGCTATGGTGCAATACGCCTGGATCCCAGAAGTCCTGCCTTGTGTATGTGGACTTCGTCAGCCAGCCTAAGAGGGGATGCCCCCAGCCATTCCAGTGGCCCAGGCATGGCCACTTCCAAAGAGTGGGAGCCCGAGATGCCCAGGCATGCCTCCTTCTTGGTGGCAGAGAGAATTCCCCAGCAGCCCCCAGCAGGCGGTGAGGAGAGGCTTTCCAGAGATGTGCCCTTCGAGATCCTCTGATAAAGAAAACACAACATGTTCTTTGGCAGGTTGTAATCCTGGGTGGGCAGGATGGTGTAGGGTTGGAGTCTCCCAATGTCTAGACACTGTGATCTACTCCCAGTTTTGAAAACATTTTTAATTACAAGCCACTTTATAGTGTCAGGTTAACCCACCTGGAAGTTACGGGGAGCTTCTGGGCGAGCTTGCTCATTTCTTTTGTGTCAGCTGCATGTGGAGTCAGAACTGCATTGGGTGAGAATGGCCCAGAAGGCATGTGTCAGATGCTGTTATCTGCTGGTATCTGCAAGCTGTGAGGCCTCTTCACTGGGGAAGGAGTCTCTCTGGAAATAGACTGGGCTATGTCTTGTGCACATCTGGATTTGGGATTTTCCCATTTAACCTTCGGTGGATTGGGTATGGGATATATAGCCCAGTCCTGGGACGTGGGTCAAGGTACGGGGACCATATGGATTTTCCCTTGGGATGTGTCAGGATTTGCTGTCATTCCTAACTGGCTTTGTGATACCTGAAGTTGTTTCCCCTACCTGACCCTAACCGTTTCTCTGGTGAAAGATGAAAAACCCCATACTTCTTGGCGACTTCATTTCTTTCCTTCTCCCCCAAACCTGTGTTTTGAAACAAGTTGTTTAATAGGCCACACATTTTAGATAATGTCTTCCCTCCATTGTTTGAAAAGTCCCAAGGCACATCATTGCTTACCAGCATTTCTAATCAGCCACAGATAATCTGTGTTCCCATGAAATTGATAAAACAACAACAACAACACACAAAAAAAAAAAAACCCTGCAAAATTAAGCAAGAGGGTGGTTAGTCACTTGGGGCCAAGTTGGACGGACCTGGGTTTGAAACTTAGCTCTGCCTCTTCCCAGATAAATTTTTCAGCAGTGGGACCTTAATGTCAGTGTATCCCATGAGTTACTTTCCATCTCATTTGATAAGATAGTATGTGCACAGCCCCCAAGATAGTGTCTCAGTGAATATCGACTATGACACGGGGCGCCTCGCCTCGGTGGCTCAGTCAGTTGAGCGTCTGACCTTGGCTCAGGTCATGATCTCACAGTTCACGGGTTTGAGCCCCGCATCGGGCTCCGTGCTGGCAGCTGAGAGCCTAGAGCCTGCTTCGGATTCTGTCTCTCTGTCTTGCTCTCACTCTCTGCCCCTCCCCCTACTCTATCTTTCACTCAAAAATGAATAAAAACGTTAAAAAAATGAAAAGAATATATTGACTATGATATTTTGGTTAGTGCTGCAAACATCTTGTTTGGGGGAAACATACGATTGGACTTGATTCATTGATTTATTGGGCGATGCAGGTCTTCTGGGTCAGTGGCTCTTCTGGCCTCTGGGGATACAGCGTGACTAAGGGAGACACGTTAGTTACCTGCTTTGTTGGAGGTTACACTGCACTGCAGGTGGAGGGAGGCACAGTGGACTAGTTAACAAATAAAAAAGACATTCTGGGTTGTGGTCAGCACCCTGGGAAAACAAGGAAACGTGAGAGTAAATGGGGTGGGGTGGGGAAGATACGTCTGAGGAATGCGATGTTTGGGGCGAGACCTGAATGGCGAGAGAAGCCTCTATACGATGTGCAGCAGGGCTTCTGGGCAGCAGGAGCAGCAAGGGAAGTTCATCAGAATTCAGGAGATACTGACAATGGCATCCGGGCTTTCGTGAGTACCTCCTTGGACCCCCTAAGATAAAGGGGACGCCGAGGAAGGAAGCACCAGGCAGGATGATCCAACCCAGCAGTTGGCAAAAAGTCTAAAATATTTACTGCCTGGTTCTCTGCAGAAAGAGTGTGCTGACCCCTGACAGACTGGACAGTACGCACACCTATGGCCTTGGCAGACACAGGGCAGCTCGCGGGTGTGGGGGTCCGCGGCCTGGCAGCCTTCTGGGTGCCCAGACTCCAGGCATGGCACATCTACCCTGCTAAAGCACCCTGATAAAGGCCAATACATCTGCCCCCAAGGAATGTGAAACACCCCCAGCCTTCAAACTGGCGGGATCACCGCATCTGTGTCCCTGGGTGAGCTGGCCCGAGAGGTCTTGGAGGCGGAGCCCTGCTGCTTTCACTGAGAGAACTTCTGCTCTGGAGGAGGGGAGCAGGGAGGCGAGCTGTCCGTCATTGCTGTCACGTAGCGAACGCTTACCGCGTGCTCGGCTGAGTTCTGCGGTCTATTGACTCCATCCCCGCAACAACCCTAATTCCTTGTTTATGGTGGAGGAAACGGAGGTCAACCCACTGGAGCCTAATGTGCTGCTGTGCTGGAAGTCACACAGCTGGGAAATGGCCTTCCTGCCTCCCAGCCCGGGCCCCTCCCCCCACGGCCATGTGCATTGTTTCCCTGTGGAGTTCCTTGGAGGGCTGTTGGGGGGAGGGGGACGGGGTTCACCTGTTTGCATGTGTGAATTACGTCCTGCTTAGACCCTAAGCCACATGCACCCAGCCACCTGCCTGTGTGGCCGTAGACCCTATAAAAGAGGAAGATGAAGGAAACCAGCGTGTTCTTAACAGCGTGTTCTTATAGCATATTCTGACCTGCTGTGTCCTCCTTGGGAAACACTCCAGGGCTCTTGGCCGAGTGTTTGCTGGTCCACATATGCCTGTGGAGAGGCAGGGGTGGCCTTGTTCTCCTTGGGCCCTCGGCCCAGCTCTGGGCTGGCTGCAGAAACAGCCGCTGGGCTCAGGTAAGTAGTCTCTCCTTTGCTGACCTCAGAGCAATAGGAATCTGTGAACACGGAAGGAACACGTGGCCTTTTCTCATGCAGATGCATTACCATGTCCATAGTGGCCTTTCTGTAGAGGGCAGCCCAGGACAAGCCTGCTGCCCACTGATTGGGTCAGCCTTGCTTAGCACCGTGCGTGGTCACAGATGAGGCAGCCCCAGTGAAGGAGTCAGAGTACCCAGGATGGAGAAAAAAAATGGGCCAGAAAGGGATAGTGAACCCAAACATGTGGGAGAGAGGTGTCAGGGAGGGCGATATGAGAAGAAAGAGCCAAGGCACCCAGGTGGCTCCATTGATTAAGTGCCCGCCTTTGGCTCAGGTCATGATCTTGCAGTTCATGGGTTCGAGCCCCGCCTGGGGCTCTGTGCTGACAGCTCAGAGCCTAGAGCCTGCTTCGGATTCTGTGTCTCCTTCTCTCTCTGCCCCTGTCCCGCTAGTGTGCCCTCCCCTCTCAAAAATAAACATTTTAAAAAATTAAAGAAAAAAAAAGAAGAGCTTGATGGTAGAGTCATGGGGACCTAGTAGAGACTCCTGGCTCTGTGCTTTGTTAGCTCCGTCATCTTAGGCAGGCGTGACGCGATGGACGTGAGTTTGTGCTTTGGAACTGGAAGCCTGGGTCCGAATGTCAGTTCTTCCTTCCTAATGGTGTACAACCTTGGGCACTCCACTTAGCCATTCTGTGCCGTCATTTCCAAATTTGGGGTGGTTGTGAGGTTTGCATGAGTTAACGTGTGAGATGCCCTTGGATCAGTGCTTGACACAGAATTAGAGTTCAGTAAATGCCAGCTCCATTCATTCACGTCACCTGAGGCTCAGTTCCTCAGCTGTACACTGGGCAAAGCAATGCGGCTTTCACAATGGAAATGAGTGCCTGTACCTAACGCACCGGCTGTAGGTCGGCATGTGGGAGATACGAAGTACGTTCTTCTCCTGACCTCAGGTGGCCCCCAGTCATGGCACCTGTTGAGCGGAAATGTGTGTCACCAGGAAGACTGATGACTGCTGGGCACGGCCCGGGCTGGGTTCTCTGGGCTGGGAAAGTATAGGTTGGTGGATGCTCAGACTGTGTTCTGCCTTTCTCGTTGGATTGAGTTACCATGATGTTGGCCCCTTCCAGAAGTCCCCAAGTCCTGGCTGGAAGGGGTGTCCTGCCATTGCTGTAGTTTTCCTGCTGGATCCTGCCAGTGCGTGCTCTTCTCCCAGCCACCTCACCAGTTAGGCCCCCAAAGGGTACTCGTCCACCCAGGGCCTGCTATGTATGCTCACCTCTCTTTTTTCTAATCCTCACCGAGCACTAGCCCTGTGCCAGGCTAGTGGCGTGGGACGCAGAGGCAAGCCAGGTATGACCCTGCCTTTGAGGAGATCACAAATTAAAATTCACTGAGAACCGGAGCAAGGGAGGGCTGTTGTGGATTCCCAGTCCGCTCTCTCCATGCCCCTGTCACCTGCGGTGGTCTCTGTGGCCCAGTGACCAAAGGCATGGTCTCTGGAGCCGAGTGCCTGGCTTCAAGTCCCGGCTCTGCCTCTTACTAGCTACAGCTGTGACATTGGCAAGACAGGTACAGGTGTCCCTGAATGAAGGACAGTGAGTGCTGACTATTGTTGTGTAATGTGGGGACCCCTACCTGACTGGACTTACAGGTTCTAAGAGCCTTAGCAAAAAGAGAAAGTGGTAACAGTGACCTAGCGTGTCTATTTCTGGATCCCGGATGGTTTGTGTATCTTAGCCCTACTTTTCCCCCACACGTGGATTATAACCCGCCTGAGATTTCTTAGCTTTGAGTATATCTTGCCTCAGCCCATTGGAGAAGGCTCCTTCCCCTGTTCTTCCTCAAGGAATGTGAGATTCCTCCACACTCTTTTTTTTTGGGGGGGGGGGGGTCGTGGAAGGCCCTGGGACTTCTGTTCTTAGGGAGAAGAGGGAGCCAAGACAGCCGGCTGCTCGGCCCCAGACCCGCACCTTGACTAGAAACTCCTGGCTGCTCACTGCTCACACACCAAGATGCCGGCACCAGAGCCCAGGGGACAAAAATGCACGGGGTCAACTAGAAGAAAGACCAGTGAGGGAGAGCAGACTGATAGGCTACAAGGAACAAAAATAGTGTAATTTGTCACATCAAATGAATATATTTAAGATATGTGCATTTCTTTGCCTGTGAATTGTATCTTAAAAAACAAAAAGGGTTTGGGGGCACCTGGGTGGCTCAGTTGGATGAGCATCTGACTTCGGCTCAGGTCATGATCTCACAGTTCATGGGTTTGAGCCCCACATCGGGCTCTGTGCTGATAGCTCAGAGCCTGGAGCCTGCTTCTGATTCTGTGTATCTCTCTCTCTCTGCCCCTCTCTCCCAAAAATAAACATTAAAAAAAGAAAGTGGGGGGGAGCATTGGACACATCTCAAACTCCAATCAGTGATATCCTCAAGTATTTGGAAGGAAATGTACTGATTCTGCAATTTAGTTGGAATGCACCAAAAAAATAAGTTGATGAATGGGTAGAGGGACGGACGGATGAATAAATGTGTGAGAAAGCAAGGAGAGCAAAATGTAATTATAGAATCTAGGTGGTTGGTACTTGTTTGTTCACTAAAATTCCTTCAGCTTTTCTGTGTATTTGAAAACCTTTGGGAAAATGTAAAGAAAATACTATAAAGCTATAAGATTACAAACAGGAAAAAAAAGAGCCTACAATAGAACAATATACATGTACATCTGGAAATATTTACCAACATTTAAAATGCTGTTTGACTCAGTGCCTGGGTGGCTCAGTTGGTTAAGCGTCCGACTTCAGCTCAGGTCATGATCTCACAGTTTGTGCATTTGAGCTCTGCGTCAGGCTCTGTGCTGACAATTCAGAGCCCGGAGCCTATTTTGAATTCTCTGTCTCCTCTCTGTGCCCTTCCCCGTTCACACTGTCTGTCTCTCAAAAATAAATGTTAAAAAAAATTTTAAATGCTGTTTGGAAAGTTGGATGTTAATATGAAGAAAAATAAAACTAGGCCTACATATTGTTTTGCAATAGATGCCCTTTTTTATATTAGAAAAAAATATATTTTTTACTTTATATGTTTATGTATCTTATATGTTTTATATATATAATTTTTTTTAAGGGAAGAATGTTCCAGACAGGGGGCAAAGCAAATGAAAAAGGCCCTGTGTGTACATAGTGAGGCCATTATGGCTGGAGTGCAGAGAAGGAAGGAAGTGTGGTAGGAGCAGAAGACAGGAGAAATTAGAGGGCAAGGTCTTACAGGGCCTCAAGGCCATGATAAGGTCTGATTTTGAGCTCTTTGTGCCACGGGAAGACCTCGAGGTTGTGAGCTGGGAGTGAATGATCTGACTTCAGAAGGCCCTTTCCACTCCTTTGGGGGAGGGACTGTAAGGGAACAAGGGTGGAAGCTGGGCTGCCCACTCCCTCCAAACCCTCCCATTTTCTGGCCCAAACCTTGGTGTGCCATTTCTCCAGTGTCCACATCCTCGGCCTCAGGTGGCCACTCATGGACCCTCTCCTAGAGGGACTTCTTTTATGAAAGTCACCCATCCGTCCCTCCAACAAGGTTCTGCAGTCTTCACAGGTAATCCCCAAACAATGCAGCATTCATGATCTCCGTTTTATTTTTTCTCTGGTCCCAGCCAGCTGGTCTCTGAGGTTTCTCTCGTATCCTCTGCAATCCCACAGGGTGCTCAGCGATCCTTACATGTTTTAGTGGAGGAGGGGACATGTTAACAATAGACCACTGAGCACCTCCCGGAAACCTGGAAGAGGTAATATATAAGCTTATGACTTCAAGCATGGACTCTGGAGTCCCAGGTCAGCTCCTGCTCTAGTTCTGGGACCCTGGTCACGTCCTATAAGCTTCCCAAACTCCAGTTTCCCAGTGCCAGATAGTAATGAATATGCCTAACTCGGGGTTTCGGTAGGAATGAAACGAGACACATTTCTTACAAAGGGCTTAGCACTGTTCCTGCACGTTGTAAGCAGGCAGCAAGTGCGGGCTCTAGTTTTTATTGTTGCTGTTGGGAACACTGTGATTACTGTTGCTTTTCCCAACATGGGAGGTACAGGCACCAACAAAGGTGGGACAGAGTTGGCACTGTTGATTAGGCACTTCGATATCTGCAGAGGAAGGGTCCTGTGCTGTCCTGCCAGCGGGGGCTGTATGGGGCCTGGCACGCATGCCCTGACTTCAGGGTGCTTGTGCCCAAGCGGGGAAAGACTGTGACGTATGACCAGCACCCAGAGGCAGGCGGCACCACCTTGAGACCAAAGCCCCAATACAAGCGGACCCACAAGGCCAAGGGGCAGAATGTTTGCAAATGAAACATTTGTAGACCCTGTGGTGGTTGGTCGCAGGTGCACCTCAGAGCGCTGGCTCGAGCTGGAAAGGAAGGACCGGGAGGAATGGAATGTTTCTCAGAGGCATTTGTATTATTATTTTTATTTTTATTTTTATTTTTTTCAGAGCAGGCAGGGAGAGCAGGATATCTTTTTCCTTTTCCTTTCTGTGAATTTCTGAGGTTAGTGAGTGGTGTTCATTGTTACTCAGGAATAACTGGGTGTGACCCAGATACAGGAGAGCCAGACCGGGGCGGGGCCTGTCAAGTCAGATGAGATTTAGCTCCCTGCCCAGAGTGCCCATTGAAATCCCCCGCAAGAGCCCCTGTCTGACCACCCAACCCACGGAGACTCCTCCATGGCTAGAAACTGAAGTGGCTACGTCTCTCCACTTAGTGCTGCCCTGCGGAATGGGGGTGTGAGGCCAGGCCCCTGCCGCAAGCCCCCCCATATTAGCGTGTGGGTGGCACTTGGGATGGCAAAGTCTCTGTCCTGTGATTCTGAGATGAGCTGTTTTCACCCATGGTAACCCAGTAACAGGGCCTTCCTGCCTGGGTTCAGATAAGCGCTTGTCCTAAGGGCCAGTGAAGCTGGGAAGCCACATGAGGAAGTGGGGCGGTATGTCCCTGGAACCAGAGCGCTGCCCCAGAGAACCGGCTCCCCCCAGGAAGATGGCACCATGCCTCACCTCCCATCGCTCGGCTCTCCGCCAGGGTTGCCAGCCCCCCAGGTGCACTGGAGAAGGCTTGCATTGTCCGTGGCCAAACCCCTCACTGCCAAGGCACCTGCCAAGGTGGCTTCCTGGACTTGCACGAGCTCAAGGTCCATCCAGCCCGTAAACTCCCACCCCAGGGAAGCATAGGAGGCTCAGCCCAGACCCAGGCCTGTAGGCCTTCTGGGCACCCAGCCTGAACCCCAGCTCCGTTCAGCAGGCCGAGGTGTGCCCCACGCAGGGAAACGGTGAAAAGCCACCTTCCTTCGTCCTGACCGCACCCCTGACCGTACCCCTGAGGTCTGCTTTACTGTCATGTCAGATACGTGGTTCCGAGCACAGGTCTTGGACCCCCGTTGCCTCCGTTTGTATCCAAACTTGACCACTTACTCATTCCGTGACCGACCCGAGGGACTTTCTTCCTGTCTTTTGCTCCCGTTTCTTAGCTCAAAAATGGTGATACTAAGGGCACCTGGACCAAGTGACTTCACTTTTTCTGTTCCCCAGTTTGCTCATTCACCGAGCTGAGATGATGAGGACACTGACCTCACAGGGCCGTGGGAACGACAAAATACATAAAGTGATCAGGACAGTGCCTGGCAAGTAGAAAGTCCTGGGCCCATAGAGTTTAGATGCCGTACTCCTCCTTTTCAACAAGGTGCAGAGCGCTGGGGAAACGCAGGCCCCGGCCTTCCTGCCGCCTCCGGGTGCTGGCTTTCCGTGCCCCTCCTCACTGGAACGTCTGCACACAGAGCCCCCAGGGAAACTGGAGGCAGAGTTCAGAAGCGGAAATCAAATCTCCAGACTGCTAACCCCTGGCTTAGCCCCTGGTCCCCTCGGCACTTCCCTTGGGGGACTGAATACCTTTAGCATTCTTGGCATGGTCCCAATACACCCACCCTCTTGTGGATCGGAACATGCATCATGCCATCAAGAAGTGGGTACTGCCTGCTCGGCTCCTCTTGGATCGTGAGAGAGTCTTGTGTGGCTGAGGCTGCCCCAGCCCTGTGCCTGAAGCATGATCGGTGCCTCGACTGTGGGCTAGTCTGCTCGTCCCCCGTTCCCACCCCTTGATAAGTAAGAGCTGATTTTTCCATGTGGTGTTTGTCTCTCCACGAATGCACTGCCAAGCTTATCTATACAATGGATTTCCTGCTGGTGTTGGGTCTGCCCCACTCCCCACTGGGTAATAAATCGATGTCGCCTGAGCACGCAGATCTGCTGACGTCCGTAATGCTGGTGGCCTTGGCAGACCCCAGCTAACCCCCGCCTGGGTGGGAAAGGCAGACATAAACCCTGGCTGACATGAACCGCAGATCCCAGTTACTGATAGAGAGCCAGAACTGGGTGGGCGGGGTGGGTGTGAGAAGTTCGTGTGCATCTACCAACTGTTTATCTAGGCCGCCTGTGTGCCAGGCCATGTACTGGGCTCTGAGCATAACAGAAATGCAGGGGACACAGGGAGAGAGTTTGAGGAGCACCCACGCTGGCCTGGGAAACATGCAGATCATTATAACGTCAGAGCCTAGCTCTGGGGTAACATTTAGCATGGACCCTGTGGACAGAATGTACCGTGTCACTTGGGGCTCGAGGAAGGCCTCGGGGCTGAGTCCTAATGAAAAGTTTTCTTTCCTTGGCACCCGGTCCTCAGCAGCGAGAGCCCAGACGGGTCTAGGAAATGTGGAGAGTTTTTCACATTGAGTTATCATGAGCCTTTGCGTCTGGGGTCTGTTTGCACTACACCCAACATCCGGAGCATCACCTGTGGGCACGCTGGGGAAGCCTCCTTCTCTCCTGTCCTCTGCCCAGGCCCGGGGCGGTTGCACTTTGTGGCCTCTAGTCAGAACTCCCAAGTTCCCATGTTAATCATAACAAGTGTGTTCCGAGAGGAACCGGCCCGGCCCCTGCCGGCAAGCCTTCTCTCCTGTCTTGATAACATCTGCACCAAATTTGCTCCCTTTATATAATTGGGCCCGTTGGTATTTGCTTTGACTTTAGATTACAGTATGCCTGGCGTCTCTGAAATTTCAGGCCCAAAGTATGTGCTGGGGCCCAGAGTGGTGGGAAAACTGACCTTTTGCCGGTGGGATTTCAGGTTTAGCTGGGAGGGTAAGAAACAATACCCTGGCTACTGTTTGCATGAAAAATGTACAGCAGCCCCTGCCCCACCCCCCGCCTCACCCCACTGGTGGGAAAGGGATCTCCTGCCTTGCTCTGGGAGTGGTGCTGGGTCAGGCCTGGTGGATAGAAGGGTGCAGGCGGGCTCCTCTCCTCCTCCTCCTCCTCCTCCTCCTCCTCCTCCTCCTCCTCCCCCTCCTCCTCCTCCCCATCTTCCCCCACATCCTCCCACCCCCACACCATCCCTGGCTTTGGAGTGACAGCACTCAGCAAACAGAAGAAGATGCACTAATGGTAAAGAAATGCAGTGAATCCAGGCTTAACCCCAAAGCCAACCTCAGAGTGTCAGGGTTCGGAATCTTACTTTGAAATGCCCGTCATGGTCTGGCCAAGGCAAGCCAGAGGAGCTGTTTGGGGTGTGAGATAAGGAGTGGGGGTGGTGGCTCTCCCCAGTGTGCTCTAACCAGAAAGGAAGCAAATGGATTTGCACGCCTGTTCCCCGACATCTCTGGAGTGAGTCGTATCTCAGTGGTGACTTCATTTCCCCTAATGGGGTTTCTGCAAACTCTCTGGAAGGTTCCAGCTGGTAAGCCACGCTGATTGTGGTGTGGGAGTTTGTGATATGCTTGTTTGCACTTGCTCTTTGAGACCCCAGAGGCCCCAGATGAGTGATAACTGGATGATGGAATATTTGCTAGGGGAAGGGACGTGCATTTTTCAAAGATAAGGTTTGATCCTGAGCAGAAGGGAAGCTTCCAGATGCCTCTGACATGTTGAGCAGTGAGGTGTGGGTGGGTACAGATCTCTTTCCCTGTTGCCTTGCTGGGGTATCCGCCCCAGGTGCACTCTTGCCTCTTGAAGGTGCTTCAGGGACCGCCCAGGGGCAGGGCGGGGTGCTGCCCAGGGGTCTCTGACTCTTTCAGCCAAAACACTGTCGTTTTCCTGTCTAGATGTTCTGGCACTCCCTCATGATTTTGTTTAAATGGAAGGGCTTTTGCCTAGTGTAACCAATGAGGTCATTACATGTTGTCCCTTCTCTCGTAACAGGCTGTAGCTTCCTTGGGGAAGGGCCCTTGTCCTGTTCAACACTGCAACATCCATTGAAACCTAGTGTGGGACTCGTATAGAATCCGGTCCTGTCACCTCCGCTCACCACAGCCTGCAGGACCAAGGCCATACTCCTTCACTTAGTGTTTCAGACCCTTAGCATCTGGCTCCAGACTGACTCTCATCTCTTCTCCCTCCTTCCTTTCCCTTCCCTCCCCTCAAAGTACCCTTCTCTACCCACCTTAAAGAACTTCTTTCTTTTTGAACGGATGCTCCCCTCTGCTGCAACGTTCTTTCTTCTTTTTATTCCTGGTAGAAGTCGTACAGCAATAGGAGCTCAGCCTGATGGGCTCTGGAGTGAGACCACCTGGGTTTGCATCCTGATTCTGTTCCTTCGGATCTGGGAAGCCAGGAGCCAGTTCCCTCGCTGCGTTGTGCCTCAGTTTTCCCATCTGTGAAATGAGGATGACAATAGTTTCTTCCTCTCGTGTCTGTGGTGAGGAGGAATCACTAACCACAGAGGGCTCTGGTTACTTACTCCAGAAGTCTGAGTTTGCCACTAGGCTCAGGCTCCCTTGAAGACAGGGACTGGGGCTCAGCGAATAACAGAGTCTACACTAGTGTGTACCAAATTCCATACCATATGCTTTTTCTTCTCATGCAAGCATTTTCTTAAGATATGACTCACACACCATATCAGTCACCCTTTTTAAAGTATGTAATTCAATGGTTTTAATGTAGTCACAAAGCTGTGCAAGCACCACAACTATCGAATTCTCGAATGTCTTACCACCATAAAAAGAAACCGCATGCCCATTATGGGTCATTCCCCACCCCACCCCCGTTCCCAGGCAACCCCTAATCTACTGTCTGCCTCCCTGGATTTGCCTACTCTGGACATTTTACATAAATGGAATCATACGATATGTATCCCCTTGGGTCTGATGTCGTTTGTTTGGCATGACGTTTTCAAGGTTCATCCATATATCAGTACTTCGTTCCTTTTCATAGTTGAATAAGCAATTGTATCAATAGACCACATTTTGTTTATTCATCAACTGATAGACATTTCGGTTTCTATTTTTTGGCTCTAATGAGTCATGCTGCTGTGAACATTCATGGGCACGTTTTTGTGTGAACATATGTTTTTACTTCTCTTGGGTATAAACATGGGAATAGAATTGCTGGCTCATATGGCAGCTCTATGTTTAACTTTTTGAGGAGCTGCCAGACTGTTCCAAAGCATCTGTACCATCTTGCAAAGCATCTGCCTGCCAGTAACGTATGTGGGTTTCAATTTCTCCACTTCTTCACCAACACTTGTTTTTGTCTGAACTTTTTGATTATAGTCATCCTAGCGGGTACGAGGTGGTATCTCGTGTGGCTTTGATTTGCGTTTCCTTGATGAATAAGGATATTGAGGATCTTTTCACGTGCTTGTTGGCCATTTGTATATCTTCTTTGAGAAAGCGTCTATTCAGATTATCTCCTGTTCCTTAATTGGGTTGTTTGTCTTTTTTTTTTTTTATTGGCGAGTTATAAAATTCTTTATATATTTTGGATACCAGTCCCTTACAAGATAGATGATCTACAGATATTTTCTCCCATCTGGGGGTTGTCTTTTCACTTTTTTTTTATTATGGCCTTTGAAACACAAAATCTTTTAGGAATAAAGTCCAATTTATCTCTTCATTTGTTGCTTGTGCTTTTGGTGTCACATCAAAGAAATCATTGCCTAATCCAAGGTCACAGAGATGCACCATAAGCTTTTTTAATGGAATCTTCTTTTCAATAATTCCCCAAGGAAAGAGCAGTAGACCCATTCACAGATGAGGAAGCTAAGGTATCAAATGCCAGAGCTGGGATTTAAGCCCAGTTCAGTCTGACTCGGAACCTCAAGTGTATCTGTGCTCCCCCCAAGTCCTTTTACTTCTGTGTCCTTTGTAGGGTGTGGCACAGTGCCTGGTTAGGCCCACAGATAATGTACCTCGGGTGGATGAATGGCAGATCCCAAAAAGGTGCTTGGTTTGTACTTGCTGGTTGATTTGCGTGGACCAGTTAGGTGTTGACTAGGAGTTTGTGTCCACAATGCTAGAGATCACTGAGTGTTTCTCTCTTACCTCTACAGTGTCTCATTGTTGGGGGAGGACCATGTGGTTTGCGCACTGCCATTGAACTTGCCTACCTAGGGGCCAAAGTGGTTGTGGTGGAGAAGAGGGACACCTTCTCCAGGAACAATGTGCTGCACCTCTGGCCTTTCACCATCCATGACCTACGGGGACTGGGAGCCAAGAAATTCTACGGGAAGTTCTGCGCTGGCTCCATTGACCACATCAGTGAGTAGAGCCAATGGTGGCACCCCATTCAGGGATGGGTCTGACCCTGGGTGGGGCACATCTCTCCACACTAAGGAGTCTCCAGGATGTTCCAGCTTACAAGTCCCTGGGGGATCCATGCATTCAACTGGCAACATTTCACGAAGGGCTTGCTTTGTGCCTCGTGCTGGCATCTATGCTGGGTATGCCCCACAGAGCAGTAAGCACGTCTTGTTCACCAGAGTATCTCCAGGGTGTAAAAGAGTTCTTGGCACATAGTAGATGTCTGGTAAACTTCTGTTGAGTGAATGAAGTGTGGGAAACCGAAACAGAGGCAAGTGACATGGTCTGCACTCTCAGAGAGCTCACCGATCTTGTCAACAATAAACTGCACTTTAATAGAGCAGTCAGACTTGCTGGAGGAGTTCGGAAGAGGGAGGCACACAAAACCATTAAGTGGGCCTCTTAGATGTTATGTTGTGGTGCTGGGGGAAGCCACGGCAGGTTTTAGAAGAGAGGAATGACACAATCGGCAGATCCCGTACCAAGTTTCCTTGAGTTATTCCAGGCCCTGGGCCAGCCCTGTAAGCTTAGCATGCTCGGGTAGGGCAAGGTGAGCACTGAGGCCCTTTGGCTCTGCATTCCTCAGGCCTGGGTCTCTCCAGGCAAGATCTGTGCAGACCAGCTGTAGGACAGACTTCCCCTAATGCTTAACAGGGAGGAGGTCTTTAGCCACCTTGTATATAAGACTGTGACCCATAAAAGTCAGGGAGATTAACACTATGGGGAGAGTTCAAGGGTTTGAACAGATCTGGGCCCCAAATTGGTCTTGCCCATTTGCTGTGTAACTTGGGTCAAATTCCTTAACCTTCCTCAAGCCCCAAGTTTTGTCTCCCGCACATGTGATTAATGCCTGCCTACCAGGACCAGGATTAAGTGAGGTCAAGTTTGTGATGTGCTTCTCACTGTGCCTGGCAAGTAGTAGGTACTTGGGAAGTGCTTTGCATCCGCTGGTGTGCAGTGAGCAAGAAGCGGCCGGGGTCCCCAACTTGAGGGTTCAGTCTCTCAACCAGTGGGTGGGAGGAGAGCCCTGAGAGCCACGTTCTCATGAGGACAGGAGCCGACGGGAAAGGGCGTGGGGCTCAGAGGAATGACTGGAGACAATGGTCAACCACATAGGGTGTAATTTAGTCACAAGTAAAGAGAACCTATCAGCAGTGGCCCCACACTTTATTCCCACTCTGGGATGAGAAAATTCCAGGAGTCCATTGGAAAGAAATTTGGATTCGCTCATAAGGCCGCAGTGTCAGCTTTCAGGGTATTCCCTACCACCCACAGAAGAATTTTTGTTGGTTACCAACCCAGGATGACAACATTGAGTGCCACTCTCTCATCAAGGCTTCCTGAGAGGCAGAGCTGGGTCCTTGTGAGGGCCCCAGTCTGTTGGGCTGCCTTCCCTGTGGGCCAGGAGCCCCTCTGTGCCCCATTGGTGGGGCTCCAATTTAACCCCTAGTTCTTGGAAAAGTCCCAGTATGCAGAAACACTGGCAGGACTCTGGATCCCAGCTTCTGGCATTCAGGGCGCTCATTGCCAAGAGCAATTCCAGTGCCTGTGAGAAGGGAGGCAGGGAGAATTTTTTGAACACCTAATGTGTGCTGGAACAGGATAGATTAGCAACCTTGAAATGATGAGGAGAGACCTGGCCTGTTTCCAGGCAGGAAGGGGGATTGGGTTCTTTGAGCCCCAGCTGATTGGCTTCTTTCCAGACCAACCGTGGCCTCCAGTCCCAGTGGCGCCCCAGCCCTCAGCACTGCTCAGCAATTCTCCATGGTCCTGTGTCAGCACCCTCCTCCAGTCCCCAGGCGGCTGCTCTGAACCTCCACCACAGCCGCCTCCTTCTGAGCAGATGGCCTTCCTCCTGTGCTCTGGGGGAGAGAAGTCACTGGCGGGTACTCCTCAGTCCCAGCCCCCTCCTTCCTCCTGCAGTCGCTTCCACCCCAGTACCCATTCCTTCCTCTTGCCCCATGTAGGAGGCAGAGCTGGCCGCTCAGCTCCCCTCTCTCCCTCCTGGCTTCCTGCTCCCCCAAGCCCTCTGTTATTTCCTTTACCGTTTTCTATTTCAAAACATTTATTCTAGAAAGGGAGGATATAGACTTTGTCTGTGCCTCTCCTGTTCATGCCTCCTTCCTTTGTAATCTGACTTCTCCCCCACCACCCTGCCAAAGAGATTTCCACAGAGATTTCCACCCCCAGGAAGCCTCCTAACTCCCAAGCGCCTCTTTGTAATCCTTAATCTGTCTGTGGGGATCTGGTATTCTCCTGGCTTCCGGGACTGCAGCTCAGGCGCTGTTCTGCCACTCCCCTGCCCCCAATCACCATGCTCTGACCCAGTCTGTTTACATGTGTTTCCTCCTATTAGAGTGAGTTCCATATCTCTTGTGCCTCCCATGGCACCTGGCCCATTGCAGATGCTCAGTAAATGTTAAATGAACAAAGCCCAATAAATACAGAGGGACCCACAGAAAGTTTCTTGCTCTATAGAAAAATATTTGGAGACATCCCCACATGTGCTGAATGGCAGGGCCAAGGGAGAGATAGGAGGTGACACTTACTGGGAAAGTTTAGAAGAGTGGGTGGGAGGTGAATTATCACGAGCCCAGTTCCATAGGGAGAATTCCCCAGCCGCCCCTGACCGTGGGTGGCTAAGAGCTTAGGCTCAGTCTGCCATGAGATGAACCATTTTATCACTGACTTTACTTGTGACCATTTACTCTCTTTGTCTACTCCCCTTTCCATCTCTACCTTGTCAAACTTATAGCCTATCTCAGGAAGGAGGCAGGAAAGAGAGAGCCTCCATTATTATGGCATTATCTAAAAGCTAGAGCACAGTGTAGGAATCAGACAGATCTGGGTCCACATTGTAGTTTTGCTGCTGTGTCACCTTGAGCAAATCACTTCACCTCACTGAGCCTCAATTTCTTATCCATTAAATGGGAATAATTATCCCAAAGGGTCACAATAAGGGTTAAGTGAGAAAACACCAAGTGGCTGTCACATAATTAGTTCTCGGTAGTGATCATGGTTGGTACATGACTATGCACAGAGATCATCAAGGAGTGATTATATAGTACCCTGTATGCAGGAGGCACTCAAGCACTACTGCTGACACGTCTTCTCTTTCCCCTTTCCTTTCTAATAGGTATTCGTCAGTTGCAGCTCATCCTATTCAAGGTGGCCCTGATGCTGGGCGTTGAAATCCATGTGAATGTGGAGTTTGTGAAGGTTCTAGAACCTCCTGAAGATCAAGAAAATCAAAGTACAGTATACTTTTCCTTTCATATCTAGAAATCAGATATCACAAAATGGAAATCGCATTTGTAGTTCTCAGAGGATGTTTCTGTAAGAGTTATTCTTCTTGGGGACTGTTTGGTATAAGGAATTATACCAAGGAATTATCCTTGACGGAAGTCAAGGATATTTTACGTTTTTGGACCAGGGCTACCTACCACTTTAGTTTTTCTCTTCTTCCCCCCGGGGGATTGGTTATGCCATTATACCTGTAATTTTGTTACCCTGTCACTAGGGGGCAGTAATTTGACAAATGAAGTAATAAGTAATTAGGATAGAAGACCTACATTTGGTTGTTTGAAAAAGTTCATTCCTATGCTCTTCCAGCTATGTGGGAAAACACACAGTTACTTGGATATTTTGTACCCATATGATATTTTAAAATCCAGTTAGAAATGTGAAGCTTCTAGAGAAAATATGAAATAAGTGCTCATGATATAATTTGGCATATAATATTTTTAAGCCTTACTAAAGTATAATTTACAAACCACAGACTTCGCCCATTGTGGGTGTCTTATTATTTAGTAATGCTTCCCTTTCTCCTTTAATATGTTTATGTAAATGCTGATCTCTCACACACCACGGACAGAGACTTTGTTCCTGATGCCTCTGCATCTTATTATCAAAATCTTCTGCTGAGGCAGGACCTTCAGTTTGGGCAACTTAATGTCAGAGACCTCAGAGCTCCATGTGCTTATTCAGTTCTGACTTCTCCTGTCCTCAGCCCAGGATATTTGAAAATTTAGAAGAGGCTTTAGGTGGCTTTGGTAGCCTCTCTCAAACCTCTGGTGGATGTTAAATCCCAGTTATGGGTGACCAGCAAGATTTTACCTGAAAATGTTATCATAGAAGGCTGTGTACTGCCCGACAGAACATTCTGACCATAATGAAGTGGCAATTCAAACTGGTTTCTACACCCTGCACATCCTCCGGGGCTGGTCAGTAATGGGAGGGCAAGGAGGAATATAGGGGAAGATGAAGAGAGCAAGGTAGAAAACACTGGGAAAAATAAGGTTCAAGTAAGACTAGTTAAGGAATCACTGAGGATAGTCTCCCAACCTGTACAGAAACCAGTTACATCAAGCATAGGGTTGACGCTGCTGGTTTACTTTGTCCCGGATTGAATTGATATTAAAGCCAGAAGGAGTCCAGATGAGAGTATGAGTTGGGATGACTCTGGGTCTTTCCTCTGGCAGCTCTGTCTGGGGTGCCTACACCTAGGGGTATTATCCATTTTTCCTGGCGGACATCAAGAGGCCTCCCACCTTTCTCTGCCAACTCAAATCATTTTTCTGTTCTGGCAGAAATCGGCTGGCGGGCAGAATTTCTCCCTGCGGACCACGCTCTGTCGGACTTTGAGTTTGACGTCATCATTGGCGCTGATGGCCGCAGGAACACGCTGGAAGGTGAAGACTGTTCCTGGAGCTGAGGAAGGGGGTATGGGAGTGAGGGAGGGGGCAGTGCAGAAAAGCGAGATGGCACGTGCTAAAGCTGGGTGGGGCCTTCACAGAAGGGCAGATTGTCCTGCTGTGCCTGAGGCTGAGCATTTCATTGTCTCTGAACCTCACTTTTCCCACCTGGAAGATGTAGATAACAGAATCTTCTCAGAGCATGGTTTTGAGGGCTAAGAAAGGACTCACATGTAAAAGTGTTTTATAAAGATAAAGTGCCAGGGAAGTTCAAAGTCAGCATACAATTACTGAGCACGTGTCAATGTGCAATCCATGGCACTAAGAACTTTCATACCTCCTCTAAGACAGCCGTTCTTCTACTATGAGTGTGTTCTTTCCCCGTCACGTGTAATGCTCCAGAAGAAGGAGCCCATCTCTTTTTGTAACTTTTCAGCACACTCACTGCTGGGCAGTAAGATCTGTTTTCCCCAGACTGTCAAAGCGCAAAACCATGCTTCCCTGAGTTCTGAAGTTGGAAGCATAACACGTTTTCTTGGAGTAAGGGCTAATCAGGTTGGGAGAGGAGCACCACTGCCAGAAATGCCTTCAATCACCTCCCCCTCCACCCGCCCCCTGCCGAGATTAATTGGTGCGTAGGTTGTATGGATTTGCACTAACTGTATCCGCATGAGACCACAGATGGTGGACAAAATGGCCTCACATGGCATCTCTTAGACTGTGGCTACATCTGCTCTTCAAGCTTGCCCTGCTTAAAGGCTGCAAGCTGCAGAGGTCTGACCGGGAGGGCATCTCCTCTGAGGGCAGAACTCACTCCCTGAAAGACGGTAGATGTTGGAGGCTTCCAGAGGTGTGGTCTGCCTAGCTGGGCCCTACCACTTGCTGGACCATGAGGGCCCTTTCCCCGCTCCTGTGCCTCTCTCTTCTCCTCCATCCCTACACGTGCCCCATCCCTGCAATCAATAACCAATACCTGACAAAGACCTTTTAAGCTGCTAACCTGGATATTGTGCCGTTAGCATTTATGGGGATATTTTGGTGGTTTGGTAAAACTGTTAAGTCTGAATATTTGCAAATCCAAAATCCACATTATGGGGATATTTTGGTGGTTTGGTAAAACTGTTAAGTCTGAATATTTGCAAATCCAAAATCCACACCCTGTCTGAGTATAGTTTGGCAGGAACAGAAAAACAGGACAGGACCCATGAAGGTTCTAGAACCTTCACAAACTCCACATTCACATGGGTGGACAGGAAAAGAAAGGTAAGAAGGAGAAGAGCCACTTAGGCAGCCTAGCACCAAATAAGTAGACCTGCAGCCGGGTTTTTCCATATCGACGCCGTTGGCATTTGGAGCCACATCATTTTTTGTCCCGTGCACAGTAGGATGCTTAGCATCCCTGGCCTCTCCCTGCTAGACACCAGTAGCACCCCTAAGTTGTAGCCACCGGAAATGTCTCCACACTTTGCCTAACTGGGGGCCAAGGTCACTCCCGGTTAAGAAATACCAGACTAGACTATCATGGCCATTTCTGATCATTTTGATAAAAGTCTAATGAAGGATGACTTAAAAGAGGAGGTACTGAGATAAAAACCCAAGGTTTCCAGTCCAAGGGATTTTTGACCGAAGTTTGGGAATGCGCATGAGTTTGCGTATACTGCGAGCAAATGTGGGGGGAGTTATCAGGGGAGGCTGAAGATAGAGGCATGTCCGCCAAGCCTGCTCATGTGATGAGCGCCTTGAGTTAAGCAAAGTGCACGACATCTGGGGCAGAGGGAAAACTGGGGACTGTGGGCTAGCCAGCTGCTAGAAAGAAAGGGGGTTGGCAGAAGAATGAAGTCTGACCAGCTGCTTGGGGTCCTCTCTGTCACTGCCATTAAAAAGCTAAACCATTGACACAAGCACCCCAAGGAATCATCGTACCAAATCAATTGCAAGTTAAAATTTTGTCTACTCATTCTATATTTATTGAGCGTGGACCGTGTGCCCGTCACTGGAGACTGGAAATAGAAAATTTGTTAAAATCCCCATCCCACGGGAGCGCCTGGGTGTCTCAGTCAGTTAAGCGTCCGACTTCGGCTCAGGTCATGATCTCACAGTGTGTGGGTTTGGGCCCCACATCGGGCTCTGTACTGACAGCTTGGAGCCTGTAGCCTGCTTCAGATTCTGCGTCTTCCTCTCTCTCTTCCCCTCCACCACTCACTCGCGCTCTCTCAAAAATAAATAAACATTTAAAAAAATTTTTTTAAGTTTAAAATCCCCATCCCACAGGAATTGAGTCTCATAATCCTTTTCAAAGGCGGGAAAACATGAAGAATGCTAACAATATAGTCTTAATCGTCAAGTTCAAAGTGCATGTGTCATGAATGTACCTAGCAACAGCGCCTAACAAATCTTTATCTTTTTCATTAAAAAAATTTTTTTAACATTTATTTATTTTTGAGAGACAGAGAGAGACAGAGAATGAGCAGGGGAGGGGCAGAGGGAGAGGGAGACACAGAATCCAAAGCAGGCTCCAGGCTCTGAGAGTCAGCACAGAGCCTGATGCAGGGCTCGAACCCACGAACCGTGAGATCATGACCTGATCCGAAGTCAGGCACTTAACCAACTGAGCCACCCAGGCAACCCCCTAACAAATCTTTAAAAGGATGAGCTCTCGGATTGCCTTTAGGAAGATCACTTTGGCCTTTTGTTTTTAGAAGCCTAACCAGAATAATTGGTCCTATAGATTTCAGGAAAGGAAAAAGTCCCACTGACTTAGGCCTCTGGTGATGTGTTTCTTCCTCAGGTACAAACCTTGACATTTCCACCTGCCCTTATTCTCTACAGATGCAGAATTCTGGTTTCAGGGGCCCATGAGGCATCTGAGAATAGCTTCCTCAGTAATCTTTTTCATTTTTCCCACCAAATCCAGAAGAAAGACTCCCTTTTTCTCTTCGCCTCATGCAGGGTTCCGAAGAAAAGAATTCCGTGGGAAGCTGGCTATTGCGATCACTGCCAACTTCATAAACAGAAACAGCACAGCCGAGGCCAAGGTGGAAGAGATTAGCGGGGTGGCTTTCATCTTCAACCAGAAGTTTTTTCAGGACCTTAAAGAAGAAACAGGTGGGACCCTCACCTTTCTCCAAACCAGGCCATGTCCATGCTGGGCTGTCCCAGTTTTGGGGATTGGGAGCCTCACTCTGATAAAGCAGAAGCCCAGACTTCTCCTTAGGAGAGAAATGGGTAGGATTCCTTCAAGGACAAGGGCAATTCTTGAGAAAAAGTTCTGGCTGTTGTACATGAAAATGGCTAAAGATGGATTTACTCAGTCATCGTTTACTCAGTGCTCATTACGTGCCAGTATCAGTATCATGGGATACAGAGTTGAGGTTGACATGGTCCCTTCCCTAAGTGGATCCTTGTCCAGTGAGGGACAACCATCCTAATGCAGGGAGGTTGGTCTATGCCCACGTCACCGTGAGCTTCAGAGAGCCCTCTGAGGAGGGAGCCAGTAACCTGAGGTTAGCCCCTGAAGAAGTGTAGGTACTTCTGTGCAGTGTGCCAGCCGCCCTTCCCCACCAGGGACATCCAGGGATGCCCAGGGAACGTGTACTCACCCCAGCGCATCAGTGTCCCCCAGCTGTGGGCCTTGAGGAAAGAAGATCCTCATTCCTTTACTCAACAAATATTTATTGACTGCCTACTGTGTGCCAGCTGTTGTTCAAGGGCCTGAGAAAGAGCGGTGGGCAAAACGAGACCCCTCTCTTGGAGCTTATGTATTCTGCTGGGGGAGACCGTTAATAAACAGACAACTAGTACATCAGGCAGCCAGAAAGATGGTGCAGAGAAATCCAGCCCAGGGAGGGGAAAGAGGGGGGAAACGCTCCTGCCAATTACGGAAATCCCAGATTTTTCTTTTCACCTGATTTTAAAATAGGTATTTCTCCTCGAAAGGCAGTGTAACAACAATGTTGGACAAAATTTTCATACCAGAAGTCAATCATCCACACCAAGTATCACCTAGCACAGAAAGAGTTCTCATGTTCACATACTTCTTTTCAATAATCGTCTGCCCGTAGCCCCACTTTTCACAGGGCTCTGGCTCTTCTCGGGGTGTCAATACTCTTTGTGAATCTGATTTTCTCCTCCAGCATCACATTTGAAATATTGTCCACACTGCAGCCAGGTCCTCCTGATAGTCAGTTTTGCAGCCACAGAATAGCTCATTAAGTAGATGCACTGTCACCGCCTAAGCATTTAAATTGGAGGCTGGCAAACTATGGGCGGCCACATGTTTGTGTTGCCTTCGAGCTAAGAATGGTTTTAACGTTTTTGAATGGCTGAAGAAAAAGCAAAAGAAGACTATTTTGCAACAAATCGAAAGTTACATGAAATTCCAGTTTCAGTGCCCATAAATGAAAGTTTCTTGGGACACAGTCACACCCACTTGTTGACGTTGCTACCTGTAGCCGTGAGTGGTTGTGGACCCTGATGGCCCACAAAGCCCCAACTACTTACTATCTGCCTGTTACAGAAAAAAGTCTGCTGGCCTCTGGTATAGACCTTCCAGTTGTGCACTGTTACAGGTCAAACTGCTCCCCGGGAATATATCAAGTTAGTTTCTAGGAATGGTATTCCTTATTGAGCCAGACTGTGCCACTCACTGGCCATTATGATGTGTGCCCGTTGGGCGATCCTCTGAGTTTCACCACAGTGGCATGATTTTATTAGAGCGGGGTTTTTTGGTTTCTTTTCTTTCTTTTCTCTTCTTTTTCTTTTTCTTTTTTTTCTTTTCATTTCTTTTTCTTTTTTTTTTTTTTAGGATTTTATGTTTTATTTCTTGTTTTTTTTTCCTAAATATAATTTATTGTCAAGTTAGCTAACATATAGTGTACATAGTATACTCCTGGCTTCGGGAATAGATTTCCATGATTCATCACTTACATACAACACCCAGTGCTCATCCCAACAAGTGCCTTCCTCAATGCCCATCACCCATTTTCCCCTCCCCGCCCCGGCCCCCATCAGCCCACAGTTCTCTGTAGAATGTTTTCATTCAGCGTATTATGTTCTTCTGAATGATTTAAGAATTGTCCAACCCTCCCTTCCTCTCAAAAACCAAGAAGATAAATACTTCAATAAACCACCAAATATGAATTATGACAGGACATTGAGTGTGTTTTTCCAAATGTCTCAGTGAGTTTCCTTTACATTTCGCTGGGACGGTCACCTTTGGCCATTGTTTCACAGTGCCCCTTTCACAGTGACACGGATGAATTTCCTCTGATTCTCAGGGGAGCCCTCTGCATTGATGGCTGTTTCCTATTTAACGGTAATAAAGGGGTTCCTCTGGTTACCCAGCACACCTCTATGTCAGCTGCTGTTAAAGTTGTTACGTGTCTGTTCCTTTCTCTCCAAAGAAGCTAAGCCAGTTCTGAAATTTGCACGTGCATCAGAATCCCCTCTCGGGCTTGTCAAAGTGCAGATTGCTGGCCCTACCAACAGAGTTTCTGATTTAGTAGGTCTTATGTGGGGTTCTGATCATGCACACTTCCAAGTTCTCAGGTGATGCTTCGGCCAGGCCCTACGGCTTTGTTTTAAAAGCAGAAACCTAGTCTCTCGAGTGTTTTTGCATTTGCTGGAAAGTACAAAAAGATACAACCCAGCCCTCCAACCTGACTTGTTCCTGCCAGGACACCTGGGTTTTCCCACACACAGGAGAACGGGAGAAACATGGCTTAGCACAGCCTTGGGAGAATTGACACCACTCTCTGACTCTGTGGTCACATGGAGGGCACGGTGGCGATTGGGAATCAGACCGTCTGGGGTTCAAATCCCGGGACTACTGTTGCTTTGCTGCTATGCTGTGGACAACTCTTGGCCTTTCTGCAGCGCTTAGCTCTAACTTGGAAGTGCTGGTCCACAGCCTCTAAGGACTTTGAGGTTTTTTTTTTTTTTTTAAAGCGCTTTAATCATATCGCAATATATAAATATACCAAATCAATATATCGTACACCTTAAACTTATAACATGTTACATGTCCATTATATCTCAATTGAAAAAGCACATAGGGTCTTAGTGGGGCTGTAAAAGCTAGCTGTGTGGAGTTAGGTAAATTCTAGCACTCCGTTTTCTCTTTCCCAGCCTTGTGTGTTTTAAAAACTTGCCCAACATGAGTATATGCAGGGAAACAACGGCACCTGTAATGCAGCAAAGTAGAGCTCTTGGCATATAGCGAGCGCTGAGGGACTCAAACTGAGTCCACACATACTTCTCTCTGCAGGGATTGATCTGGAGAACATTGTTTACTACAAGGACTGCACCCACTATTTCGTCATGACTGCCAAGAAGCAGAGCCTGCTCGACAAAGGTGTCATCATTAACGTACGTATCTCTTGGCTGGGGTGTCCTGTCTTTCCCTTTGTGACCCAGCAAGTGTGGGAGCAAGATGCCGTCCTGCCAGAAACCGAGCAAAGCGGGAGGCAAGAAAAGGACCAGCATTTTCCTTCTGCGTGGTGTCGTATGAGTGTTGAGTGAAGGAGCCGATACAGGCAGAGGTGTTTCTGCAGAACGCTGGGGGGTGGCGGTGGGGGCTGGGACCCTCCCCCGCTTGTTGGTGTGAGCCTTTGCCACCGGGAGATGGGCTGAGTCTTCTCCTTCTCCATGTCTCATTCAACCCTGCTCCCTTTCCTGGGAGGTCTCATGTCATTCGGAGGCAGCTGTGGGCTCCTTGTCCGAGTGGAACATGGAGACAACATTCACTGGTGAATTTCACATGTGGCCCTCTTGTCGTAATGTCCGGTGGAACCCTCTCTTCTCACAGGCACAAAGGCTCAACTTGAATCTTGGCTCTGCCACGGATTAACTCAGGACTGTGACTAAACGCTGCTTAACTTTTCCTGAACTTCGGTCTTATCTGTAGAACAGGAATAATGGTTTCTGTCCGAAAGGGTTGTTTGCAGGAGTAAATTTTAAAAGGTATACAGAGCAACGGGCCCCGTGCCTGGAGCATATAGGGGGTTTGTAGATTCCCTCTATCATTTCTGTCTGGTTTGGACACCTGCTTTTTGGTCCTGCTGGCTTCCTGGCCTCTGCTTCCTGCCTGTGCATCTTCATGTTTAAACCGAGTACGAGGCTAGAAGAAAGGAGCACACAGAGTGGTGGGCCCTGGGCTGGAAGCTGCTTTGGGCAGGTTTCCAACCTATCCAGAGCCTCTGTTCCTGCTGCCCCTGCTGTAGCCTCAAGATAACGATCATGCAGTCCGAGGTCAGCCTGCTCTCCGGGTGGCGGCCTGCAGCTCAGGCGGCATGGTGACTATTCAGTGTCGCTTGTCGAAGAAGAATGTGCCTGTCCTCTGATCACTTTGTGCTGGCAGCCGGCCGGGTGGCATTAGTAACCCAGCCCTCCCCTGGGCCTCCTCTGCGTGGCTCAGGGCTTGCTGAGAGCCTGAGTTGCAGACAGGAGGCTGTGAATGGGGTGGATGGGAGTTGAAAGGAACCGACTGAACACAGCCAGGAGATGTGTGAGCAGTGGGTTTTGGCATCTGGTGCCCCACGGCTGACCCGGTCTGGGGGAGGTGGGGTGGTGTCCCCTTCTTTCCTTTATTCCATGGGCATCCCTCCCAAAGTTGCCTCCTCCATCGAGAGGCCAATGGCAGGTAGTGAAGGACT
The DNA here is from genome assembly GCF_023721935.1 of Panthera uncia. Lineage (NCBI taxonomy): Eukaryota > Metazoa > Chordata > Mammalia > Carnivora > Felidae > Panthera > Panthera uncia. Next base: position 44,766,303 of record NC_064808.1, on the reverse strand, counting down.
ATTTGGGGTCTGGGGCTTCAGGAACAGTGGAAACCTTTGCAAAGGAGGGGCTGAGGAGGCTTTTGTCAGCACCCACCTCTCACCATGGGAAGTCAGGCAGAATTTGACATGGGTTTCTTATTTCACTGGCTGAGTACTCCAGCCTGTGGGACACTAAGGTTCCCTCAGGGCATCCCAGGGCATTTGTCCAGGCCACGGCATGTTGCTCATGGTGATTCAACTCTTTGGCAGTTGTCAAAGCCCCTCCATACTCCCACATCCCTGTCATCACACAGGTGGGCAAGCGTGACTCACTCTAACCCCATAATGACGGTGGAAGATCTGGGAGCAGATCCCAGGCTCGTGGGTGTCCTCACTGGGGCTTTCTTTCCCCTCAGAGAGTCCAGGGGCATCTTCTGAGCTGGTGCTGAGGGGCTTTTAAGATAAGACAGGAACTCTCCTCTAGAAGTTCTAGCCCACAGGCTGGATGTGAGAGGGCTGGAAAGTTCTTTGGTTCAGGAGCTCTGGCCAGGAGTCTCCATGTGCCTGGCCATGCTCTGTAGCATTTGCATAGCTGGGAGCTGGTCCATCTACCCCGAGCCACTCAAATTAACATTCTTGTCATGCTCCCAGAGGAATGGCAAGTCCTCTCTCGTTTCCTCTCCCTGCATGGGTCAGCATCTTTCTGGAGGCACACAGAGGTGCTGAGTGAATGTGTGTTGAATGACTGACTGACCTGCTTCCCCACCTATTCCTACTGACCTCTGGTCTTCCATGGCTACTGAAGGGAGAGTGAAGTTCCTCCTCAGGAAACGATGGCTTTGGGCTCCCAACTCTGCCCATCTTGCTCTCCCTCACAAGGAGGGTGGCCTGTCATCCTGGCACCCTCTCTGGGCTGGCCCACATTCATATAGGCGAAGGCTCCTGGATATAGCAGGCTTGGTCTCCCCATGGGGGGAGGGAGCCTTGTTTCCAGGTGGGTGAGGTGAACGTACATCATAGCTGGTCTCCCAGTGCTGAGCCCAACCTCATTCGAAGCCATTGCCTGACCTTCTCTTCTGATCTCCAGCCTTCCTTTGAGCTCAGCACGGGGGTGGGGAGGTAGGGGTGACTGCTCTTCCCATCAGGTTCCCTGCCCTGTACTATTCTTGCCGTGTCTCTCTCTACTGTCCCTCCTCTCTGCTGAGGACGCAGCCTGTCTTCAGTACCTATGCGTGTGGCAAACGGGGCCCACCTTCATCCTCCTGCATCTGTCTTAATTTAAAACTACTTCTCCAGGCCTGCCCATTTCGCTTAGGGTCCCTTCCCACCTTTCTCTCCATTGTCCTTGTTTTCACCCCCTCCCTGCTGCTCCTTGTCCTGCTTCTGTACCGTCCCCTCACCTGGGACCTCCTGCCATACGAGGTCCCGTGGCTCCTTCCAGCAGCCCTGGGCCGGGTGGGCTGTTACCCCAGCCCAGCCCTGCAGGTCCCCACACCCCTGTTTGGGACACCAGCACCAGGTGTGACCACACTCCCCCATAACCCAGCCCACCTCATGGGGGCTTGTGGGCCTGCTTTGAAGAGGGAGTATTTTCAAGACCTCTCCATTCACCCTTCCCCATCTCATCCCCACGCTTGTAAGGGAGGAAATTGGTCATGTGACTGGAGGAGCAGGTAGGAGAAAGGAAAGGCGAATGACAGGAGCTCCAGCCTGAACGCCATGACCCGGCAAAGCACCCTTGGGCCACTGCTGGGTGCAAACTGGGTGATGCACTATGGTGTGAACATATGAGAATTTCTGCGATGAGGTATTTGAAATCACGGCTATGAGGAAAATGGATACAGTAGGTCTCTCTGTTTGTAGATGTGGCTGTGCCTTCCAAGACCTTTATAAATACTCTTGTTGGTGCCTCGGGGTGGGGAGCGGAGGTCCACGGACTTGCTTCCCCACATGCTATGTTTGTGCCATCGTGAATTATAGGGAATGGAAATTCCCACTCACTTTGCTCTTCTCACATGCCAGGCGTCAGGCTGGGGATTTTTATGTCTGCGACTTCCCTCGGTCCTCACGGTATGAGGTGGATTTTGTCATTCCTGTTTTACAAACAAGAAAACGGAAACTCAGAAAACTTTGATAACTTGCCCAAATTTACTCACTGCGTAGTAGGGGTGGACTGTGACCTGATGCTCTGGATGGCCCCACCAGTTCCCGCCCACACTCCACCCTCAGGATCTGCACTTCTCTGCCACCTTTCGGGAAAGATAGTCTTCTGGTTCCTTAACCACACGAGGAGCAGATTAGACTCAGGGGGACATGCTATGGGGCACTGCCGGAGTCCCTCCAGGATGGGTATCCTGGTGCTGGGAGCCAGTGCCCTCCAGGGCTGTAGCAGTTAACACTGTGAGAGCAGAACAGGGCCCTGAGCAACCCTCAGCCTGGCCAGAGAAGAGATAACTGATTCTGCAGAGACATTTCAAGAGTTATGCCAGTTACCCATTTCTTTTCTGGTCCTGTTTGCCCACTAAACACAGTATGTCCGGACCATATTATTAGCTCAGCTTAGTCGGCTATAAAATCACTGTTACTTACTTGCTCTTTTGTCTTTTCATTTTTGCTGAAAGTTATCACAAGAACCGGCCGTATGAAATTTACTTCCGTGTTTACCACAAGACCATTACTGAGTAAACTGTTCATTGCAATAGTGTGTTCTCTGTCAAAATTCCTACGTGAGACAGTTCTTTTAGAATTTAGTGCCAGGAAAAAATTGCCTCCCCTAGGAATTTCTATGCTTCCTTCTTTCTGATAAGGAAAGCCTTGCCATACATCACATTTCCCTTTTGCTTCGGATGCCAGGAAGCTCAAAGTCAAGTGCGATGCTTAATCACAGCTCTGTTGGCCCATACAGAGGGCTGATTTGGTTCCTCTTGATTCCTTTAGCCCTGATTTTCTGTTTTGATCAGCCTCGCTGTCCAAACCCATTCCAAGTCCTTTTGCAAAGATATGGGTATGAACACTTGCCCTTTCCAGGGGCAGATTGCAACATTTTGCTCCTGTTCTCCCCCCCAGGACTACATCGACACGGAGATGCTGCTGTGTGCGGAGAACGTGAACCAGGACAACCTGCTTTCCTATGCCCGTGAGGCTGCAGATTTCGCCACCAATTACCAGCTGCCATCGTTAGACTATGCTATGAACCATTATGGGCAGCCCGATGTGGCCATGTTCGACTTCACCTCCATGTATGCCTCCGAGAACGCGGCCTTGGTGCGCGAGCGCCAGTCACACCAGCTACTCGTGGCCCTGGTGGGCGACAGCCTGCTTGAGGTAGTGCCCCCCATTCCCAGTAAAAGACCGATCCCTGCATTTATGGTGTGGCCAGCAGCCTGTGCTGTCGTTCAGCCAGGGGACGGACGGGTGCCCTGCCAGTGTGCCGGACTCTGCCAAGCCCGTGCTGGTCTCCAGCTTGCACCTGTCCTTTGACCAAATACAGAGAAGCTCATTCTATCTTCCTCTCCTACCTCCGGGCTCTTCGGGCCGACCTCTTTGTCAAAGTACAAAATCGGTCAGCCCCGCTCTGGACTTCACAGGCTGGCCTCCTGAGAACATGCACGCCCTCAGCTGGACCATAACTTCTTCCTCACGTGGGGAGCTCTCTCTGGGGCCTTGCAACATGGAGATTGTAGAGGATATAAGAAGGCATATGGGGCCCCAAGTCCAGTTTCTGTCCATGGCCTCCCTGCTCAAAGTGCTTCCCAGAGAATCAGCAAATGCAAGGATCCTTAGATAGAATGTTTTCAGAAGGGTTACATTTTTATCTTTAAAGTCAGCACTAACCAAAAAAAAAAATGTGTGTTTATTCCAAGTAAGAGTCAAATTCCAGACTATGCTTTGGGTGCCCATGGGACAGTTCAGTTAGAACTTAGCTCGGTCAGGGGCGCCTGGGTGGCTCAGTCAGTTAAGCGTCCGACTTTGGCTCAGGTCATGATCTTAGGGTTCATGGGTTTGAGCCCAGCGTTAGGCTCTGTGCTGACAGCTCAGAGCCTGGAGCCTGCTTTGGATTCTGTGTCCCCCTCTCTCTCTGTCCTTCCCCCACTTGCGCCCTGTCTCTCTCTCTTAAAAATAAACGTTAAAAAAATTAAAAAGAACTTTATTTGGTGAACCAGCCCTTGCTCCCCGTGGTGTGTGGGCTGTGACCTGCCCCCCCCCCCCGTCTCCCTTCTCAGCATTCTCTCTTGCCACCCTCCTCTGCTCCTCTACCGGGCACCGTCATTTTCCAGCCACCATGCCTTTGCCCATGCTATTCCTGAACGGATCAAGATGAGAATCCTACCCATTCTTTAAAATCCTCACAAATGCAACTCTTTTGCGAAGTATTCCCTGATTTCCATTGCCTTCCCCAGGGTGGGGATTTGCCTGTGCCTTTTGTAAGCCCCAAAGCAGTTTTGCTGTTCTTGTGATACAGCACCCTTTACACGGGACTTTGTGCTATAGCTAATTGTGTTTGTGGTGAATCCTAGGGTCTGTTCTGTCACCCCTCACCCACTCCAGTGCCTCGCAAGGGCCTGGCAAGCCCCAAGTGCTGGATAGAATGGGAAGGCAAAGTGGGGGCCTTTAGAATTAACGGGAATGTTCCACACTTTCTTCTCCAGCCGTTTTGGCCCATGGGCACAGGCTGTGCGCGAGGCTTCCTGGCAGCCTTTGACACGGCATGGATGGTGAAAAGCTGGGACCAGGGCACCCCTCCCCTGGAGCTGCTGGCCGAAAGGTGAGTATCGGTGGCAGGGTTTCGGGCTGGGGGCAGGGCTAGTTCCAAAATCAGACAGGAAAGAGAGCAAGGCTGGCCCTTAGGCGACTCCTGGATGAACCTGGGATGACTCTTTCATTTGCCTTCCCACACGGGCCCTGATTTGATCCCCAGCATCCCCAGAAAAACTTTCTCTGTCATGCTCTGCCCTCTTCAGTGACTTCTTTCTTGGGGCCAGGACCTTACGACCTGAATGCAACAGGGAAATCTTGACCTGGAGCGGCCCTGAAGTTGGGGTTCCCAGCACTGCCCGGTCACTGCAGAGCCAGAAGAGGTTTAGGGGGAAGCCTTCACTGCAGCACTGAGTGTCCTCCTGTGGGGGCTGGATTTCTGACCTCCCAGGCGTCTTCTGCTGCTGAGATCCTCTGGGGCTTCTGCCCAGACTCCTGCTGCTGGCCACGTGGCTGTAACAGCTGGTGGACTGGGGGAAATCAGGGCTGGTGAATGGGACAGGCCTCTGCTGGTCTTGGGTGTGGAGGCCAGTGGTCATGGGGGGCAGGCCACAGGACGCAGCTTGGCTGAGTGGTGGTTATAGCAAAACCACAGGTCCCTCTGCTGCCAGCTGTGTGTCCCTGCCCTCTTCTTGGGGGAAGAAGGCCAGCGTCACTGCCTGTGGACCCCCCTCCCACCTCCTCTCCAGCCCTTCGAATCTCCCCCACTTTGTGGATCCATGAGGAACCATGAGGGCCAGGCTTTGAGGGGAGGAGTATACAGACATATCCAAGGAGCCTTTAAGAGCAGAGCAAGGGGGGGGGGGGGGGGGGGGGCGCAGACAAGGGCCTGAGGCTGCGCTAGCAACCCCTGACCCCTGAGCTTTGCCTCATCCTAGAGAAAGTCTCTATCGGCTGTTACCTCAGACTACCCCAGAGAACATCAACAAGAACTTTGAGCAGTACACGTTGGACCCAGGGACACGGTACCCAAATCTCAACTCTAACTGTGTCAGGCCCCATCAGGTAAGTCCTTCCCTGGGCCCTATCGGGGCCACCCGTCACTGAGCAGTGGGTGGGGGTCATGTAAAACCTTGCCACATTCCAGATGAATCACTGGAATCTACTCCTGAGATCGTTGTGACACTGTATGCTAACTAACTTGGATATAAATTTAAAAATAAATACGTTAATTAATTTAAAAAGAAAAAAAAACAAGAAACTTTGCCACATCCCTGGGACTGAGGCCACCAATGCCTCTTGGCTTGGGTGTGGGACCACTTCCTGTCTCCAGGAGAGCTGCAGGAGAAAACTAGAGTCAGCGTGTGTCTAGCCCACAGAAAGAACTGGAACATGTGTCGTGTCCACATCTGCACATGTGCTTACGTGTTTATTGTCACCACGCATATGCGTGGCTGAGCATGCCTCCCTCAAATAGTCTCCTCAGCCAGCCATCAAGTCCTTTCAGTTCGCAGTCCAACAGTCCCTTTTGCTCCCGTTGACTCAGAAACACACAACTGCCAACTTCTTCAGGCAATGGTACGAAGAATGGTGTGATGTTCTTAAAGTTAGCCAATTACATTTTCTCACGCCTGAGTCCCCCACATTTGGGTGGACAACTGGGTGGGACCCGTTGCTCTGTGTCTCAGGTTCCCCGATTCTCTTGCTGAAGGCCATGCCCTCCAGGGAGAGAGGAAAAGATAGATGGTGGACACTGGGTAGAGGCTGGGTCAACCCTGAGACTGGCTTTGGGGGAAATACTGGTGGGCAGCTATGTGGTCTCTTTAAAGTCAGCGCTAACCAAAGTGCTTGCTTGCAGGTGAAGCATTTATACATCACTAAGGAGCTGGACCAGTGGCCTCTCGAGAGGCTGGGCTCAGTGAGGAGATCCGTGGGCCTCTCCAGGAGGGGTAAGCAGCCGACCCGGGTCCTCGGCCAAGCTGCTGGCGTAGGGGTGGGGTGGCCATGGGGGCACAGACCCTGCAGTCCACTAGGCTATTCTGCTATGAGCTGTGTGACCTTGGCCAGGGACTTCTCCTCTGTCCTGCAGCGTCCTCTTCTCTAAAACCAGGACAGCAACAACGCCAACTGTAGATGGGTTGGAGAGGAATTAATATGCATGAAGAACTTAGGACATGAAAGTGAACTGGGGAACTACTTTATTGGGGCCTTGCTTTTCTTTCCCTGTTGTTTCTAGTGTGGGGATCTTGTCTCCCCAGCTAGATAAGAAGTTCCACATGCTACCCTCTTTTCCTGGTGGAGGGAAGGGATAGTTACACGATCCATTGGCCTCGCTCAGGTCCCCGTCCTGCTGAAAGAGCTCTCTGGCTTCTGTTGCCTGCCTGGACCCCGCATCCTCCCAGTCTCTGGGCGCACACAGCCTTACTGGCCACCCCTCCTTCCCTTCATGCCCCACGCCCCACTGCTGCCACCCCTGTAACAAGCTGTTGCACGTAGCCTGGCCGGCCTTTGTAGATTCTTGCCATGGCACAGCCCTCTTCTGTCTTCCCAGAATGCCTTCTTTTGTCTGATGAATCCCTAGACACTCCTCAAGCAGCAGGTATACCTGCTCCATGACTCTCACTTTGGCGAGTTTCGCTGCCCTGGCAGACGAGGAACAGACCTGCTCGCGTGCCCCCCGTACCCACATCTCTGCCATCACAGCATGGTGTCATCGTCACCTGCTGCCATGTCTGCCTGCCCCACCAGATGAGATGTTGGCAAGGTCTGTCCACACAGTGCTCCCCGCTGTGTTCGTATGTAGCCTCTGACTGGCGCCTGGCCATAGGGGGTCTCAGGGATTCTGCTGCAGGAGAACATGTGTCCTGTCCCAGTATCCTGCCCTCCCTCCCACCACGCTGTTGGCAGGGTGCCTCGGGGCTGCACCCATGCCCTTGGCCCTTGCCTTGGTGCTGTTCTTCCTGGTCCCCAGGGAGGCTGCTGAGACTTCCCCAGAGCCCATCACCACTGTGTGTCTCCCCTGGCTGCAGAGTCCGACATCCGGCCCAGCAAGCTCTTAACCTGGTGTCAGCAGCAAACCGAGGGCTACCAGCACGTCAATGTCACCGACCTGACCACATCCTGGCGCAGCGGCCTGGCCCTGTGTGCCATCATCCACCGCTTCCGGCCTGAGCTGATGTGAGTCGGGGGCTCCGGTTGAACCTGCCAAGCCCTTCATGGCCCAAGGGGACCCGGGCACAAGGGGGATGAGAGCTATTCTGCGAGATGCAGAATCTTGGCTCAAAACATATCTTCTATTGGAGGTTTTCTTAAGTTCTTTTCCATTTGCACTGATTACTCTGTAAGCAGCTTGCGTGACCTGAGTTCCTAATCTGTGAGTCGGAAGAGCAGCTCAGGCCGCATGCGTGTGCCTGTCCCTGCATGTCCTCTCTGTCACTGGGGAAATCGAGCCTCTGCCCTTGGGCGTTCTTGTCCCCACGTCCCCTCTGTCACTGGGGAAATGGAGCCTCTGCCCCTGGGCACTCTACCCACAAGAGAAGAATTCCGGGCAAGACCTCATTCTGGGAACCAGTTTGAGTTTTACAGCCAAAAGAATTCGAACCAAGATGTAGACCAATCAGCTGTGTGGCACTAGGCAGGTCACTTGCCTTCTCTGAGTTTGTTTCTTCGTCCACATATTGGCAATAATGGCAGCATCATTAGGAACGCTGGACACACTTTGTGATGTTGAAGGCCCAATAATACATCTATTGATGCTGGATTCAAATCAACTGCAGAGTAACTGCAGGCCCACGAGTACATTCATCCAAAAGGAGGAAAGGAAACCCACCAAAGGGTTAGCAGTCGATACCTTTAGGAAGTGAGGTTGCCTCAAAAAGGGGATGGGACGCTCACTTGTCACTTTATATGTCGTATACACCTTGATTCTTTTTCTTATGAGACATTCATGTTACTTTTAGAATTAAAAGCACAAGAACATAAAGGAACTACTTAAAAATAAAGTAGCAAACAGGTGTAAATTATCTTCCCATTGTTCCAGCCCAGGCAGCGATGCCTAAATCTGATTTGGTCCCACCCTGAGTGAGAAGGAGCTTCCCTGGAGAAGCAGCGGGTGTGTGTGTGGGGGGGGGAGGGGCAGTGGGGGGTGTTGCTGGTGAGGGCAGCAGGAAGCAGGAAGGGGATGATGGGGGCAGGGGCTGGGGCCACACCTCCCTCACCACACCCCTGCCACTGAGACCCGGCAGAGTGTCACTCATAATGCTCCTTGTGGGTAAGTTTGTTCAGCTCTTCACACCCATGTCTCCTGTCCTTGAACTTCACTTTGTTTTGATTCTCCAGCAACTTTGACTCTCTGAATGAAGACGATGCCGTGGAGAACAACCAGCTGGCATTTGACGTGGCTGAGCGTGAGTTTGGTATCCCCCCAGTGACCACAGGCAAGGAGATGGCGTCAGCCCAGGAGCCCGACAAGCTCAGCATGGTCATGTACCTCTCCAAGTTCTATGAGCTCTTCCGGGGCACCCCGCTGAGGCCTGTGGGTAAGGCCCTGCTTTGGGGCGAGACTTTGCTGCACCCTTGGGCCATCTCTGCCCCATGCCCATGTCTGGCTGCTCTGCTCTCTGGTGTCATCTGTTCTGGGGCTGGCCCCTTCCTTTCCTCTCACTTTGAGGCCAAATGGGAGTGGACCCCACCCACCCAGACCTGTGTGTGTAAGTGGGTGTGTGTGGCAGGTGCCACGAAAGGTTGAAGGTCTACCCCTGTGGCTGGGAGGTCATGGATGGAGCTACACAGCCCCTACCCAGCTCACTTGTATCTTTCGTTACGGGTAAGGGAGTTATTTGGAGGGACCTTGTAGCAATGACCCCCTCCCCCACCGCCCCGAGTGCTGGAGTCGCGGTGGTGGGGTCTAACCTCCGTCATATTTTTATTTATGAATAGATTCTTGGGGCAAAAACTATGGAGAAAATGCTGACCTCAGCTTGGCCAAATCCTTCATTTCTCACAACTATCTCAACCTCACGTTTCCGAGGAAGAGGACCCCGCGAGTAAGTGTCGACCTGCTTCTGTTTGGTGTCTCTTTGCTCATGGATGGGGCAAGGGGGAGGGCAATGTCCTGGTCTCCGTCTGTTAATGCTGATGAATTACACAGATAAGGTGCTCACGGAAGACACGAGCAAAGCTCAGTTTAGTGACTGACCGCTTTTGGAAGTCGCCAGCACCGTGTAGCTGGCTTCAGTGACCTGAAAGTGGTTCTAGGAAGGGCGTGGCAGAGAGCTGAGAGTTCACTCGGCTGGAGCATTTTTTAAAGTAAATCAATATTACACTATATGTTAACTAACTAGAATGTAAATAAAAATTTGAAAAAAAATAATAAAGTAAATCAGATTAGCCCTGGCTGCTAAGCGGGGAGGGGAAGGAGGAGACGATTTCTCCCTTGTGAAACAGTTTAGATCAGGATCACAATGGCCGTTAGTGGCAGAGGTGTGTGGGAATACTACACTGACACAGTCTGTTCGGTTAATTTCACTTCCTTCTTTCCTCCCTCCCTCCCTCCCTTCCGCAAATGTTTATTGGGTCCTACTGTTTGCCAACGTTAGTGCTGAATTCTTTTTGACAAGTAGCAAGTATACAGAGGTGAAGAAGGTAAGGTATGCCTTTGAGGAGCTCAGAGCCTAAAGAGCTTCCCAAACTTGCCTGACTTACAGCACCATCGGTCCCTCAGTAATTTTTATCACAGTACCCCTGGCTCAAAAGAAACCCCTAAAAGTTCGGTTTGCTAAGTAGGTATAAGTCCAAGTAACTTGGTAGGGGTATTTTGCAAGGTGTATAACAGACCTCACCGTGTTTCCCTAGAAACTTTAAAGTATCCTATGACTCCTCTGCAAGTACACTATGGGGCCACGGGCTGCCCTGGTACACAGTTTGGGAATTAGGAGCCTAATGAGAAATTATCATTTTATTTGAATGATGGCATCGCCATGCTAGACAGGATACAAGTTATCTTGCTCAACGTGCTTATTTTACAGATCAAAAAATTAGAGGCCCAGAGATATCAGGTGGCAAGTACTCACACAAAGCTCGCCTCCCTCCACAGAGCGGCGGGACAGCCGAGAGTGCTGCGGGCCTTTGCGTGTGTCTCAGTCTCTCTAGATTGCCGACAGTCTCCTACTCGTGGTCAGTCGTGCCCGGTCCTGTCAGCCCTCCACCCAGGGTGGGGCTGGGGCCACGTAGCCTCCTTTCTTTCCCTCAGTTGTGTGAGCAGTGGTCAGTTTTTCCACTGAGGTCTAGGCTCCCAGGAACGTCGTAGCCTTTGAGCTAACTCCAGGAGTGGGCACGTAATGTTCTGCCACACCCTGTCTACGGGACGGAACGGGCCAGCAAGGCGAGGGCTGAGGCAGGAAGGTGTGTGGGTCGGCACACCACAGCTAAGGGGCCACGCCTCGCCCATACACAGGCTCTGTGCGAAGGCACCGTGGCCTACCGCACGTCCTACTGAGTGCAAGCCACCTTCTGGAGCCCAGTCATAGGCTTATTTCACCCCAGCCCAGCTAGCTTTCCTCCAAGGATCCCCACTTTGGGCTTCCCCATTCCAAGCAAGCCAATGCAGCCTTTCTGGAAACAGAGGCAAATATTTAACCCCTTTCTCCATTCACCGGCTTTCTCCCACCACTCAGCCCACAACTGGGAACAGCAGGGGGAACTGGAAAGGAGTGTTTACACCTATCACTCACCCCGCCTCTGTTTACAGAGTGACAGAATTGAACCAGCCTGGCCAGCTCTGGGTCACGTGGTAGGAATGGTCAGCAAGGCCAGCCAGGCCCTCCAAGGGCTGCTAGGTCCTCACCCTACTTCTCGCTGGCTTTGCTAGAAAATGCAGGGGGAGTGGGTGGGCTCTGCCTGGCCCTGCCCCGGCTAAGTTTGAACCATGTCCAGTCACCCCCAAAGTGTGCTAAATGGACTGCCCATCCTGCGAGGGGTCCAGTCCCTCCCCCTGCCCCATTTATGTCTAGGATTTGCCACGCTGTTTGGATAGGTAGAAAGAGTAGGTCATTGAAGTAAGTGCTTGGCATGGGCATTATCTGTCCTCTTGCACCTCAGATTGATCGAATGCTTCCTCTGGGTGGGCTGGTTAGTTAGGCCCCTGGATCACATTCTGCCTTAGTCATCACTGACTAAGAGACAGTCCACCGCTCAGTGCCAGTGCAGTGATCAGACCACACACAAGGTACCCCCTCCCCATCTGACCATGTGTCTTCTTGTACCCGCACACTATTTGGTTTGGGGAACCTACCTGCAATCCTCTTTGGCCTTGGCATTTCCCACAAGCAGGGTACTCAATACGCTCCAGCTTCCCGCAGGATGGGCACGGAGGACGTCTGCACAGGAGACTCTGAAAACTGCACACACCCAGAGGCTCCACCATGGTCACACCCAGAAGGTGTCGGTGCAGTTAGACACACAGTCCTCAGCGCCCCAGCTCAGGCGCCCCTGTGGACCAGCCGTGCAGGCTAGACCTTGCCCACATGACTACGCCACAGCACACAGCCAGGATCTGTACACATAGGGGCATCTGTATTCAACCTCACCCCCTTTCCCCATCCCTCCCTGGCCCTGCCGATGCCCTCACTAACTTCCAGAGGAGCATCTTGATATGGGGATCGAGGAGCCCATATTTGTTCACAATGCAGCATCTTAATCTGGAGAGGGTCCGTTTTTCTCTGTGGAGCCAGTCTTAAAAATTTCTCTCCCTCTCTCCTGGTTTTCACTGCTGGCGTTAAATTGTTGTCTCATCCCTAAGCCTGATAGCATCCAAATCCCAACCAAGCTGATCAACTCCAGGCAAAATAAAAGACTTTTTACCTCCAAGGACCTTGTTTGCTTTTAGAGAATATAACTTTCCCCTCAGTCCGCCAGGAGGATCGTCCCTCTGGTGAGTGGTAAACGACTGAGGTTGACTGATCACTTCCGGAGACTGAATGGCCATGCCTGGGGAAAGAAGAGCTTGGGGATTATATTTTCCTCTTTAAAAGCTCTCAGTCTGCTTCTGAAGATCTGCCTCTGGTCCTGTGGCATAGGAAAATTCCCGGGGACTCCAGAGCTCCTGTCACCATGCACCACAAGTCACGCCTGAACACACATACGTGGTCCCTGTCCTCCTGGGTATGTGCTCCTAGACCTACTGCTTGTGGGTAATGCCTGTATTTATGGCCACTCCAGTCACTGCATACAGTATGTTACAACACACTCGGGGCGCCTGATCTTTGTTTCCCCATTCTGAGCCCACTCCTTGGAGGACAACACAACACAGAGGTGTCCCTTATTCATGACAAGCCCATCCCAGAAGCCACGTTGGCAGCCCCAGGGTGTTCATCCTGCTCAGCTGGCTGACTGTGACCCAGGCGGCAGGCGTTCTCCATCAGCACTGATCCCGGGAGAGTGGAGTTCACAGAGCATGGCTCGCGTGGGTGTCTGGTCTCATCAGTGAGGGTGCCCGCCCAGCTCTCCTCTCCTCACTCCTCCCACACAAACACTTTCCAAAGAGCCAGGGGCATTAGGTAAGGAAGTCTTTCTTCCATCCATATTTACTAAGCGTCTATATTATGTGGGGTTCTCCTGTCGGCGCTGAGCGTAGAGCAGAGAACAAGACAGGCAAGGAGGCTGCCCGAGGATGCTGACTTTCCAGGGGCACCATCTGAATTCCTCTCCCCTTCCCCAGCTGCTTTCAAAGAACCTCCACCCAGCAGCCAGGGCTCCCCACCAGCTTTCTAGTACTTCTCAATTCAGAGATGTGAAGAAAGCCCAGGAGGGTCGAGAGCACCGGGTGCAGATGCTGCCCGGCCGAGCAAGCACCAGGCCTTCGAGCTGCCGCTGTGGCACCTGCGGTTTGAAGGCTGATCTCTCTCCTGTTCTCTGTGCAACACAGCAGGGGATTCTGAGCTAACCTACAGAATGGAAATACGTTTGAAGCCAGGCAGACAAAACCATATTTAGGCCTGCTGGGGATTTGGCACACGTTTGAACCTCCCTTTGCTTGTCTGCAAAATGATGGCACCAACCTCAACATGGCACTGCTCCAGTGCAAAGACAGTACGAACCAATGCAGGTGCGAGTCCCCGCTCTGCCTGCCGTGTGAGAAGGGCTCCACAAATGGTAGCTCCTATCCCTGAGGAGTTGTGAGTAAACGGAGACTCCTGTTTTCTGAGATGAGGCAAACTAGTTGGACTGAACACTTGGTTCTGCATCGCAGCCATGATCGATGCCGCACCTTACAGCGTACGAAGCAGTTTCATGCGTATCTCGTTTGCTCCTTGTGTTACCTTTTGAGGAAGGTGGGGCATGTCTTCTCCTTCCAGCTTTAGAGAAGGACAATCTTGCATGTGGGGGGATTAAACTGCGATGTCCCATAGTGGTGGTGAAAGTCAAGGTCAGAACTAGAATTCAGATTTTCTAAGTCTCTTAACTAGCACGATCCTAATTAACAGTGTGCCACACTTCCATAGCCAACCTGATAAGTGTTGTGTGTACGTGACTTCATTAATCCTTACAACAACTTATGAGCTAGATAGTACATCTAGGTGAGGAAATAAGAGATGAAGAAGCTGATGTCAGAGACGTTAGGTGATTTTCCTAAGGTCACACAGCTGGGAAGTAAGTCATGACTCTGTTACTGAAGAAGAGAAGAGCTCCCTTGCCAGTGTCACTGGCCATCTTTCTAAATATCATGGTTGCCTCTACACATCCGGGCATTGCCTGCAATGGCTAGTCTCTCTTCTTGTGCCCCAGATCTAAATCTCTCCAGGGTTAGCCTATATTAGCTAGCTAAATATAAAGGCGGTTTCCTTGGAACTAACATCACGTGAAGTTGGGCTTTATGGGAACATGATTATCTTGCACTGATCAAATAAATAATCAGTTTAGCAGGTATATGTCTTTGATTATTTGTTTAAATGGAGACACCAATTAGTTTAATAAATGCCCCGTAGTATATGGACTTTTTCAAATCTTTGGGAAATCATCATAAGAAATGTGTTCTTGGGGCGCCCGGGTGGCTCAGTCAGTTAAGCGTCCGACTTCAGCTCAGGTCACGATCTCGCGGTCTGTGAGTTCGAGCCCCGCGTCAGGCTCTGGGCTGATGGCTCAGAGCCTGGAGCCTGCTTCCGATTCTGTGTCTCCCTCTCTCTCTGCCCCTCCCCCGTTCATGCTCTGTCTCTCTCTGTCCCAAAAATAAATAAACGTTAAAAAAAAATTTAAAAAAGAAATGTGTTCTTGGGAGAAAGGCAAAAAGCGAAAGAAAGTGAGCTATTCGTATATTCTCACGCTGTCTCTCACTGGGCACGATAAATACTTTTTTTCCCTTCTTGTACTCCATTCTTCGTAGAGCAAAATAGAGTCCAAGGAGATGGGGTAGTAATGCAACGTTGGCTTCCAGATAGAGATAAAGAGATAAGAAAAATTAGATAAATCCCTAAGTTTGAGTTTTTTTCTGCCTTTCTGTCTTAACCTAGCTCTTTAGTTGAGAATCAGTGCTTCCAAGATCAATTCATAAGTAAGAGTAGAGACTGTTCGGGTATGTATGTAGGTAACCTTTCCATATAGACCGAATGTTACTGTCCCATACTCAGGCTGAATCAGAGGAGTGGAGGTTACCCCATCCACTTCCTTTATTTCCCCCAAAGGATTTGCGGTCGTCTTAGGTGGTGCTACTGGGCACATTCTGTCCTAGAAGCGCTTTTTGTGAGCCTGTGGCTAACATACGGGGTTTGGATCTCTACAGGCTCTGATGTTGGAACAGTCAAGCCCTAAGCTGTCAAACGAGAGTAAGATGTGTTGCTCTTTGAGAGAAAAGCCAAGTCTTCATTTAAGGTGGAAACAACACAACACAAAACAAAAAAACGCAACAGAAAACCCTAAGATTATGCATGGAGAGTTCTTGTTGGATAGGACATCCTGTACTTTCTTGTGCTCCGGTCTCCCCCAGCAAACCATTCATAGGCGCTAGAGCCGGGGGCCCAGACAGCCTGCGCCTCTAAGACCCAACATTGTTGCAAATAAGGTCATCTGTTTCTCTTGGTGTTTGCCCAAGCGTTTGGGTTGAAATCATTTCCATTCACAGAATAATGATTTATTAAAAGCTGAAGGAAATGCTGAAGGGAAGGCAGGGCCCTCAGATCTGCTCTTTTGTGCTGCCTGAACAAGGGAAGGGTCAGATTTCTGAACAAATATCAATGACTAAACAGTGGTTGATCTTATCTTTCAAAATATTAAAGGTGCTGGTGAATGTGGAAAGGGAGCAGAGGAGACGGGAGTATAAAAGCAGGGGAAGCAGGTGCTTCTGCTGGGAGCAAGTGGGTACACAGCAGTGTGTGTACCAGGGGCTCCAGGAGTTCCTGGTGCAGCACAAGCATGGGGTGAAGGGGCTGTACTCCTGGGTTTGAGGGGAGAGAGTGGCCAGCAGCCCTCCCACTGCATCCCAAGTGGAAGAAAGCCTGGGATTTCAGCTTACATGCTATTGAAAGCTTGTCTGTGGGTGGAGGCTTCCCAGGGAAGGGAACATCCATGGCCCTCGGGGGCCCGGCCATTTGGAGAAGACCCCAGCTAGAGACTGATGGCAGGATTCCGGGTAGTCTCACCATAAACGTCAAGAGGCAATTTTACTCTAAAAGAGAAAAGCACAAAAAATAAAAGATGGGCATTCATTGAAAAGGACATAATGAAACATGAAAAACAAATAACCAAATTCAAAAGACTTCATTGTGAAATACAAAACGTTTGGATACGTCCAGAGTATGTAGCTAGCATGGCGTAGATTCATCGTGACCTTGTGCAAATAACTGGTTTCATTTTGTGGACTGGACTTAAACACTGGTCTTCGGTCTTTGGTTCATCCTGTTACATATTTTTTGCTTACTGATTGGTCTCCTTGTTGGACATGGCATGTTTTCTTTTTTCGCTAAACGTTTTTCCTTTAGTGAGAGAGGTATCCATTTCCAAATCCTAGGAAACCTACTCACTTTATGTTGCTTTGCAAGCACCCTGCTATTTACTCTTGGCATATTGTCACATGTCCATTGATAGACATCCCAAAGCTCTGTGGGAAATATGGGTTCAAAACTCTGCACGGCTGCAGAGACCATTGCCAGGGCTAAGATTTGTAGAATGTGAAAATGGGAGCACTGTGCCCATGGAGAAATGAAACCAAGCTGTCAATCAGTTGGTGAAACCAAACTGTCCCCCGGTTATTTTTGTAAATCTGTTACAGCAACATTGCTTTATATCCAATTAGTTGCATGGTAAAAATGCTCGTGGCAAAGTGCTTGAAGCAAGGATGTCTGCTGCAAAGATGCTTATGGCTAACATGCTAGGCATGGGGAGGGAGAGCAGTGTAACCCCAGGGTCAGGATAGACTTAGCTGGCAGGGTGCAGTGAAGGCACCCAATCCAGCCCAACCCCCAGACTCAGCTCCATCGGTGCAGTCCCGCCCATTCCCTCGAGGTCAGGAGGCTGACCGTGAGTGTAGCCTTTGGTGGTCCTTGCAGGGTTACTGCAATGGGCGTGTATAGAGGGGGGTTCCCAGATTTAAATGTTCAGGTTCAGGCAGCAGAAAGGAGGCTGTCAGGGCTTATTGGTAGGGCAGCCATGTGATTTACTGTCTAATCAAGGTACTTTTGAGAGGGAAAGGGAACACTGCATAATTCAGCTGGGGAAAACGATACATCGAAACTGTCCTGGGCAAATAGGGCTGTATGGTCACCACAGTTTTCAGACCATACCTGATGCTACTTTGAAGTTGATAGAATACCATTTATTGGTATTTGCAATTGCGAATGAATGGCGGATTAATTTGCCATCAAATCCCTGGACGGCTGATCGGAACCCTGGGAATCCCCACCTGTGAGGTGGGCAGTACCATTGCTTGTGGGAGGTGGTCTCCATGTTGGAACATGTGGACAGGCATTAGCAGACCTGGCTGGGACTGCTCTGAGCCCAGGGTCACTCTGACAACAGAGACAGTCCCTGCCTTGCCCCCAGAACAGAGATTCTTTGTGCTTTGGGAGGTTTCAGGATGATCTTTTGCCATGTGATTCCCACCCCTGCCGACAGAGCCCCCTCTAGGTTCAGGAAGGCTCCCTCCCGTGCGTCTGAAGGGAACTCTGTGATAGTGTGTGTTACAGCGCAGGGTAATTTATGTCCGTTTGTCTCCTGGGCTGGCGACTGTTTGCGGGCAACAGCTCAGGGCCAGCTCCGTGGCGTCGGGCTGTAAGTGGAACTGCAGACTTCGATGGCCCTGAACTCACCATGCTTTCTTGGCCGCTGCAGGTGGACGTCCAAACTGAAGAGAGCGACATGAACAAACGGAGGCGGAGAGGCTTCAACAACCTGGATGAGGTTCGTGTGTCAGTTTAAGCAAAGGCTGGTTGCCTGACGGCCAGTGGCCACAGTGCTGGCCCTTCCTTCTTTCCTCTCTCGTGAACCACTTGGTTCTAAGCTTGGCTTGATGGAAAAACCATGGGGTTCTGGTCCTCCCTCCACTACTTACGAGGTGTGTAACCTGGAGAAACAGAGCCTCTCCGGCTGTGGTTCACGTCTGTGAAATGCAGGCGATAGATTTGAAATGTATGGAACTTTTGCAGGATTTTTAAAGATTAAATAAGAGGGTGTATATAATATGCCGAGCATGATATCTGGCACCTGTGTTAATCAATATATCATCGCTATTAACAGCAAGTAGGAACAGGGCACCAGCAGCCCCTCTTGTCTCCCAGTCATTGTTTGTACCTTTTGTTTTACGCATTTCTAGTCCTTAAGGCAGATGTCCCAGGGCCCACAAGTGCCACCTTCTGGTCAAAGTGGAAAATTACAAGCTACTTTGTCCAAACCAAGCACCAGTCTGCCTCCTGATGAAAAATCGATCTGGCCAAAAAGAGAGTATCCGTTCCTGCTTCCCCAGGAAGCTCTTTAAAGAGACCGGAGGTACTTATACCATCTGAAAAAGCTGTCCTAACCCCACAAAAACAAGCATAGATGTTGTCAGTGAACTGTAGGATGCCGGCTTTAGCTAGCGTACCGGCGGATGTCATAATTAGGCCCCAAAGGCATGCGGGACAGTTTGTATAATACATTTATACCTGAGTTACAGGACTTAGAAAAGACTTTACCTTATGTGGATGAAGGTGCATTATTGCTGTATATTTTTAGGACACTGTTGTTCATGTCTGTGACTTGCTTCATGTGGAAGCCTCGACCGGGATCCAGACACTGGTTCTCAACATAGTGACCTTTATAACAAAGAAAGTTACAAGGCCCAACCTGGGGGGGTGGGGGAATTGCCTATTGTTCATTGCATTTTCTGGAAGGGGCAAAGATGAGCTCTGTTCAAGGAAGCCTGGAGTTCAGCTCATGTCTTAAAATGTGTACAAATACATTTTATCCAATGAGTTCACATCACCCTTTTCCAAACCGTTTCTAGAACTTCTTTGATCCCTTCAAGAGAGTTTGTTTCTCTGTCTCTTGGCTCTTGCGTGCGCAAGAAGCCAGTGAATAGGGAGGTGGTTCAGCAGAGGAAGCAGAGGCTGAGGAACAGGGTAGGAGAGACCTCCCACTTTCCCCAGTATGGGGTGTTGGCTCTCACTTACAGTGCCTGTGATCTGCCCCTCCCTCCTCCCTAGAGGCTTGCCTGTGATGCGTGTCTCACGTGGAAGTCTTCTCCTGCCTTTCATCCGAGGCTCATTTGAAGGAGTGTTTGTGCTCTTTCTGTAGATGGCAACACAGGAGTCAGAGTGTGGGAAGAAATCTGGTTACTCCTGCCCCATCTGAGATGTTGCTGGACTGTGATTGGAGCCAGCCATTTTGTTAAAGTCAGATTTAACTAAGGAATAATTCTTTCCAAATACTCGCTGCTCAAAATGTAGGCCAGGAGCCAACAGCAGCAGGATCACCTAGCAGCTGGTTAGGAATGCAGTGTCCCTTCCCCCAGACGCCCCCGGAATCTGAATCTGCATTTGAAAGAGAGCTGCTGGTGATTCGTATGCGCATTAACCTCTGAGAAATGCCAGTCTGTGACCCAGTGTCTTGGCCCACTTTGGCCTTGTGCAAACAGTGACCACTCCAGTAAACCTACCCTCTTCTTCTCAAGCCTGTATTGATATGCACAGTTACATTCCGTACTTTGAAGTCGGAGTGACTCTGTGTTTGTCTAACACTTCAGAGTGGCTATATGCCTACAAGGTTTCCCCTGGGGCTCTTAGGGACTCTTCAGAAGAAAAAAAAAAATCATTAGACCTTAGCTTGCTTCTTCCTTCCCATGACTTTCTGCTAAATGAACATTTCTTAGTCGTCTTGAGAACATCTGTTCCTTTGAAGGAGGTTCATTGCCCCCTTGGGAAAGCAGACTGCCCACCAGATATGATGGTATTTACTTCTGAGGCCTATGGGAGCAGATTCTGTGGTAAGGAGAGAAGACTTTCCATGAACACCAGTTATTTTCCAGGTTCTAGTATTTAGAGGATGAGCCAAAGAAGTCTTACATGGAATACCTTTTGATAAAACAGCATAACCAAGTAATGGTCACACTGATAGCACCTACCCTGATATAAAGCAAGGAGGACACTTCTGAACTTTGTGGCATCTTCTCCAAAACCCACAACCTTACTCTGATCATGAGAAGACATGCAGACCAACCCAGCTTGAGGGACCCTGTACAAAATAGCTGATCAGTCTCCTTCAAGACTGTCAAGGTCATGAAAGACAAAGAAAGATGGGGAAACTCTTACAGATGAGGGTGATTGAAGAGACGTGATAAACCACATGCCATGTGGGACCTTGACTGGTACCCTAGAACCTCACGGACATTGGTGGCAAACTAGAGTAGTCTGAATCAAGTCTCTAGCTTACCTAATAGAATTGTGCCAGGTTAATTTCTGAGTTTTGGGATTGGTAGTATGGTTATTCCAGATGCTAACATTAGAAGCATCTGGGTGAGGGTATATAGGAACTACCTGTGCTATCTTTGTAGCTTTTCTGTAAATCTAAAATTATTCTAGGGGTGCCTAGGTGGCTCAGTCAGTTATGTGTCTGACCCTCGGTTTTGGCTCTCAGGTCATGATCTCAGGGTTCATGGGATCGAGGCCCTCATCGGGTTCCGTGAGGTCAGTGCAGAGCCTGCTTGGGATTTTCTTCCTTCTCTCCACCCCTCCCCTGCTCTCTCTCTCTCAAAATAAGTAAATAAACTTAAAAAAATAAAATTACTTCCAGATTAAAAGGTATTTTTTTAAAGATAGCAACAACAGAGAAGGGCTGGTTGAAGTTGGGATTGGGGTGCAGAGGAGAGAGGAGAAAGAAGTCCAAGGCCCGTGCCTTGCCTGACTGATACTGCCTCTTGCTTCCTCACCCCCATCCCCCCCGACCCTTCACCTCTGATGCCACATGGTGTATTTAGAAAACTGTTCTGCTTGTCACTTCATTATTGTATTGGAGTTTTCCAACAACCAGAGGAAGTGGGTTATGCTCCCATCTGACAGATGAGGACACTTCAGAGAAGTTAAGTAAATTGCCAAGGTCATGGGGCTAGGAAGTGAGTCCATTTTTAAACCCTGTCTGGCTCCCAGGTGGGTGCGCCTGTCCTTTGGGAAGATATGAGCATTGTCTCAATGGGCATCACCTCCTGCTTCTGCTTCACTTCCTCGGACCATGGTGTCCTTCTTCAGGAAACTAGTCCCCCGTCTTGAGTCCCCAGGCCCCTTCCTGATATCTGGGTGCCAGGATCCAACAACCAATGTACTCAATTTGGCCTTTGCAGCCTTCAACCTTTTCCACCCGGAGCCTGCGCTCCAGTCAAGAGTGCGGCAGCAATAAAGAAGGTGGAAATCAGAACAAAGTCAAGTCCATGGCAAGTCAGCTGCTGGCCAAGTTTGAGGAGAATTCTCGGAACCCCTCGCTCGTGAAGCAGGTGAGTCCTGTCAGATGCTCGCTGGACCTGCCTTCCTGGTGACCAGAACCTGCTGAGAAGCCAGCAGAAACCAGAAGCAGAAGCCAGTTGAGGCTAGTGGTGGATTTTCAGGTAGGCCAGCCAGGCCTGGCTCGGGTGAGACTGGCGCTCCTTCTAGATCAGAAGTTGGCACACTTTTCCAAGAAGAACCAGATAGCAAGTTTAGGCTCTAGCAAATATTTTAGGCTTCGGGAACCATGCTATCTTTCTCACAACGGTTCATTTCTGTCCTAGTAGCATGACAGCAGCCAGGGGCAATACCTAAACAAATGTGCGTGGCTGTGTGCAAACAAACCTGAATTTACAAAAACGGGCAGCAGGCCAGATTTGGCCCGGGGCCTGTAGTTTGCTGATGCCTCTTCTGCACTGGAGGAGAAATCCAGAATTTGGTTCCACCTTGTAACCATGACTTGGTCTGCAGCCATCTTTGAGATGCCGGCTGCCAAGGAGCCTAAGGCCAGAGTGAGAAGACATGTGCAAACCAGGGGAAACTGAGTCACGGGTCTAAGCTCCGGGGGACCAGCCCTCCCCAAGGGTTCTCTGGCATCCCCTCTCCCGTGTTCACTGAGGTCAGGCTAGCAGGGCCATTGTGTCTGAGCAGGGGTGGCTGTGAGGCCGAAAGAGGCAGAATGCCGTGGGCCAGGCTGCACACTGCGCTGACTGCTCTCCAGACTCTGACTCTAGGGTCTGAGCTGCATGAGGTTCATTTTGCTCCCCTGAATTCCTTTGGGATGCCGCCGTCAAATTACAAGAGCTTGGGATGAGGGGATTGGTTCTCTTTTAGAGAACACCTGGTTGATTGGGTTTACAGGCAATCATAAATGTCTGTCTGGCCTTGATGGTGGACCACGCCCCCTCTGGGACAAACCGACCTTCCCCAGGGAGCCAAGTTTTGTTGCTATAAGGGGGCCGTTTTCCCGAGACTTACAATTCTCTGAATTTTTTTTTTCTCTCAATTGCCCCTTCTGGAGGCTTTGCCCCTAGAAGTCCCCAAGTGTCATTGAGGGTTCTCTTCCATCAGAAGGAATGTAGCATCTAGTGTTCCGGGAGCTTTGCCAGTTCCAGGAGGACTCGAGGGCTGGCCACCCTGGCTTGGCATGGCCTGGCGGCACAGGCCCAGTGTCCCGGGTCTAAGCCAAGAGCAAGGCCTCCCTGGGATTTACACGTTGTCCAAGAGAGGGGGACTCCAGGACTTGTTGTTCACATGGACGGAGAGCCAGGGTTCAGGTTTCCCAGCAAGGCCCAGCTTGCAGGGGTGCTGTTTCTGCCCACCTCTCTTCTCCTCCCTCCAAGTTCTCAGTCTGACTCACCTTTTCCTTCATGTTTCCCGTGGCTGCTTTTTTGGACTTCCCTTCCTCCTCCCAGGAATGCCGCATCTCAGGGATAGGTAAGCCTGTCCTGCGCTCTTCCTCTGACCCACCTGTTAACTCTCGCTGCCCCCGGCCGGAGGAGCCCACACCCGGCCCATCACCTCCTCTGAAAAGGCAGGTAGGGCTCCTTCCAGTGGACGCTGTCGTGCTGAAGTCAGAGGGGACTTTCACCCCGAGGGGCGGGGTCAGTGGCTGGCTGTGCAGCCCATGTAGGGCTGACTGTAGAATCTCTGGGAAGGCAGACACAACTTGGGGTGACCGCCCTTATAGGTAAGACTAACCAGGCATGCAGCATCTGGAAATACCTGCCAGTCAGGAGTAACATCTGCCCAACGACTACGCCCTCGATGCTGCATCTGCTCGGGCGAGAACCGGCTGTACCGCGTGGGGGATTTTGTGCGAAGCTCCGGGATACGTAGCTTTATTTGCAGACCACTTGAATAGGCAGATTTCGAAACGGATGGATAAGCGGCAGTGGTGTTGGGCCGAGCTCAGGTGACCGGTTGGCTGCGCACCATTGGAGGGGTGAGGCTGGGATGTGGCGAAGGCCTCCCCCGGTGCCCGAGCAGACCAGGACCGGCCGGGGCCGGGGAGGCAACTGGCAGCCGTGGGCTGAGGCTTTTTCCAGCTAGCATCTCTGGGTTTGGAATTGGAACAGAAACACTGTTGTGACCACAGTACTCAGAAGCGGCTCATCAGCACCAGGAGTTTTGTGTCGCTCCAGGTGGTGGAGGCCGAGTGAGGCCCGTGTGGGTGTATTCCAGCGGCTTTCCGTCTGTGGGCGTCACAATCACCTAGAGAGCTTTCTTTTTCGTAATTTAGTGTTTGCCAATTTTTGAGAGAGAGCGAGCAGGGGAGGATCAGACAGAGAGGGAGCACAGAATCCAAAGCAGGCTTCAGGCTCCGAGCTGTCGGCACAGAGCCTGACGCGGGGCTCGAACTTAAGGACCGTGAGATCATGACCTGAGCCGAAGTCGGACGCTCAACCGACTGAGCCACCCAGGTGCCCCTAGAGAGTTTTTCAGAAATATCTGAAACCCACCTCAGACCAATTAAACCAGACCCCCGGCGGGTGGGGCCAAACTTGGGTTACTTTTTCTAAGTGTCTCAGGTCACCCTGAGGTGACCTCAGGGTGCAGCTGGGACTGAGACCAGCCTCGTACAGGTCTTGATCCGGTGAGATGGGGGGGAGGCCGAGACTGTGTATCGTTACTGAGGATGTCAGATGGTGGAGAGTCAGGACCCCGGTTAACAGGGAATCTGACTGATGGCGGCACCTGCTGTGCCCTCTGTCCCTGGTCAGCTTGGGGATGGCTTATGGTGGGGTGGGTGTGAATGGGCCACAGTCGGGAAGGAAGCTTGATTTTCCTTCTCTCCCAGTTCCCCTCGGTGGTTGTGACGGGGCATGTGCTCCGAGAGCTAAAGCAAGTGTCTGCTGATTGCGAGTGCCCGAGCAGACCCTGGAGAGCCAGAGCCAAGTCTGACCTGCAGCTGGGTGGGCCAGGAAGCTCTCCTGCTCTGCCCCCTGCCTGCCAGGGAGCGCTGGCCCTTTCCGGGGTGCTGCGGCGGCTGCAGCAAGTGGAGGACAGGATTCTCCAGGTGAAAGCTTTGCTCTGTGCCCCTCCTCTGCCTGTGTTAGGGGGTGCCTTCCTTCCCTCCCCTCCTCCCTCCACCCACAGTGGGTTCCTCCTCTTCCTCTTCACTCCCTGTCTCCTCTGTCCCACTGAGACAAGCCTGCCCCTACCCCCCAAACCCCCAACCTCTCTCCTGACCCTCACGGTCTCTGTTGCTGTCTCTTTTTCTTTCCTCTTTCTCACCTGGCCTGCAGAAGAGGGCTCAGAACTTGGCCAACAGGGAATTTCACAAAAAGAACATTAAGGAGAAGGCGGCTCACCTCGCCTCCATGTTTGGACATGGGGATTTCCCACAGGTAAACAAGGGGCTTTCAGAGCCCCCTCCCCCACCCAAGGATCCACATGTTGGACATCTAGCAAAGTGACCACATGTTGGACATCCAGCAAAGTGACCACGACTCAGTCTGTGCAGCTTCAGACCCTCCCCCTCCTCCTTCCACGGCATGAGGAGCTATTGACTTTGCAAGAACTTGGACCGGCATCTAAAAAAGACCCACATGAGAAGATGCAAAAATATGTAGATAAATCATGACAAAGGGAAAAGCGAGGTAGTAAAGTGGGCTCAGGTCAAAGGAAACAGAACCGAATGCTTTTAGATCCTAGAGGGGTCCAAGTAGGCTCTGAGCGTCCTGAGAGTCAACACGGAGAAGGAGAGCTGGCCTGTCAGGAATCACATCACAGTGACTTGACCGTGAAGGACAAGTTGCTCATGACATTGGAAGGCATGATGGGGGAATCTCCCCGTGGCCCCGACCGGGGAGATCCTGAGTGATGGGGCCAACCACAGGCTGTAACCTGTGCTCTGCTTTCCCAAAAGGCGGCATCAGCCAAGAAGAATGGCTTTGCCTGAGAATGGGAAGCGCAGCCCCCTGCAGGCCAGGTACTCCCTTCGAAACTCACTGAAGAGAAGAGCGAGGGCTGGCGAGGAGCGGGAAGAGCTGATAGTGAGGTCCCCACAGTGGATGTGTGCGTAAGACACCCTGCCCCCCCACCACCGCTCGCAGGCAGCCTGGTCCCTAGGACATAACCCCTCTGCTGTTTTCACTCCGTCTCCTCCAGACCTGTGTCCTCTGCTTCTTGTCAGAGTCACTGACAGCGGAGGGATGCTTTGCATCTAGTTCACTTCTGGGGCCCAGGGGCCAGCCTCCACAGTAGCCCAGGGTTCTCCTTTCCTAAGTTTGCAGCTGCTACGTGACCCCAAACTCCAGAGCGAGAGCGTCAGGCGTTAGCGATGGTATCTGCAGCAGACGGACGCAGGACTAGGACGGAGTGGCTGCAGCTCTTTTGGTGTGACGAGGGAGCCGGAATAGTTGTAGCAGAATGCCGTGTACCCGGGAGCCAGGCAGTCCTGCTGGGCTCCAAAGACCGAGGCTTCTTTTTTGTCCTGAGACCCAGGCCTGGATTTCTTTTCCCATCCTTGAATGCATAGGCATGGGGCTGCACTGTGGAGGCGAGCATCATGGTGCACACCCCAGGGATAATCACAGCTTCCTGTTTCTGTTCTGTGCAGAATAAACTACTTTCTAAAGACCTGTTTCCCGAGCACCCTCCGGCTTCTCCCTCCTGCCCTCCATCTCCTGATCCTGCTGCTACTTCCTCTCCATCGACTGTTGACTCTGTTTCTCCTGCCAGAAAGGTAGTCGTCCCGTACCATTAGCTTCCCCCACCCTCTGCATGTTCTGAGATCTTCTCCTCTGCCCACCCTGTGCAGACAAATGCCAGGAGCTTGCTTTGGAGGCGATGAGGGTTTGTAAGATGCTTTACAGCAGTCCCGGATTCATTTGTTTTTGTGTTGGAGCAAGCCCCAAAGCAGAACAGGCAGCACACAAAAACTTGCCGGACAGTGCTGTGCATCTTGGCACCCACCATATGCCACCGCGTGCCAGATGGCGAGACGGGGTGGGCGGCACAGTCCTTTTACTCCAGTTTTGATGATGAACAGCACAGCAGCATAGAAATGAGTAACATTTTACATAGGAGATGGCCAGTATTTGGTTGTTTTTGACCTAGCAAAATGGCAGCTTCACACGGCAAACCTACTACTTGTCAACACTATCCATTAATTCCGAGGCACAGAAAGGGCAAGTTTATACGAACCCAGGGAAGGGGAGAAGTCTGGAAAGGATTCACAGAGTAGGCAATATGGGAAACAAGTGTCGAAGGTTACACAGAAAGGGAAGGGCATTTCAGAAAGGTCTAGCATGTGCAGAGGAAGGCAGGCAGGGCTTGCGTGAACGGAAAGAGAACTCTGGTGTAACTTGCTTTGGGAATAAAAGTATTTATGGGAGTGTGGAGGATGAGGGTGAGAGTCAGTCCACTCTTGGTATTAAGGGGTTTCATTCTGTCCTCTTATAGCCACAGAAGCCACTGCTCTGTGTTCTAGAAGGCTGACTCAGGTAGCAGTGCAGAGGTCGGCTTGGAGCGGGGGTAGGGAGCGAACTTTAGGTAGATAATGAAATGCGCCCTTGAACAATTTTTAGATTGTGGTTGTGGAGGAATTTCTGGTTTCCCCCTTGTCCTCCTGTCACTGAGTATGCTGAGAACACTTCCAGGTGGGGGTGGGAGAGGGGTGGTCTCTGGGAAGCTTGGCCCCTAGAGTAGATGAGCCTGAAAATGGATGTGAAGCCCACTTTGTCTAGCTGTTGCTCATGAGGAGGCTTGGTCCCTTCCTTGCAAACCGTGCTCCTCTGAACACATCTGGTCCATCTAGCTCCCCAGGCTCGTCTGGGCATGCAAGGCTGAATGTCCCCCATCACAGTTACTGCTCTTTTGCTCCCGTGCTTTAAGCTAAAGCTCAAACACCTGATGTTACCTGAGTGTACAAGAGGAGCTATCTCTCGGTTTGTAGTTGGGAGTCCCACCCCCAGTGACTTCCCACTGCTGTGGGGAGAAGAGTACAGGGAACGTCACTAAGAAAGGAGCAAGGAATATTATCAGCCCCCCACTCCTCCACAGTCCCAGTCGTGGGTGTGAATGACCCCCTGGAAGGGCAGCGAGAGGTGACATGGAGAAACACAAACACCTCCAGCTCCATGGAAGATAGCCATAGCCAAGACGCCTAGCGTCTTGTTCCAGGTCAGCCATTCGTCGGCTGTTTGACCTTAAGTCTCCTGACCTATCTGGGCTTCTGTATTTTGTCATCAACAAGAGAGTGGTTCCTGGCTCATGTGATAGTGAGCTCTCTGGGTGGAGACTGGCAGTTTTGTCATCACCATCACCAAGGCTGCGGAGCAGCCATTTTGCCCAGCTTGGGAGAGGAGCCTCCCCTGGTGGGGACGGTACTTGCTGCTGTGGCAGCCATGACAGGACGAGAAGGGGCGAGGTTGCCTGGGCACAAGCAGGCAGTGGCTGGTGCTCCTGGCTGGGCAGCCAGGCCCACACCGTGCTTCTCTCTCGCTCAGCCGCTCTTCAGTTAGCCCTGGTCAAGGTCCCTTCTTGTCTCTGCTTTTCTTTCATGCTTATGGTGGCCTGGCCTGAGGGCAGAGCTGGGACAAGAAAAGCTACCACCCTTCCCAAGTTCCCCGACTTGATTTCTAGTAGGTGTTTGATCTCTAAGTGCTGGCGAGGCCACCAGGGTCTGACAGAGGCACTTCTGTCACGTCTGTCAACGTCAGTAGGCACGTTCCCCGTCACATCTTCATCATGCTCCACTGGAGCCCTCGGCTGCTTCTCCATTGGGCTCTTCAAGGAGCTTTAAACCAATGTCACCCACGAAGCAAGGCAGTTAGTGAACATTCAGCCATTCAACAAACATCTATTAAACAACAGACAGCTCAGTGTTAGGCACTTCAGGCTCTTGGGATAGGCCTCAATGGAGTTACATTCCTTCCCCGGTGAGGCTTATATCCTTGTAGGTTGAAATAAATGGTCAATGATAATATAATATGTGAATAAACTGTACAGTACATCAGAAGACAAGACAGTACATCCTATGGAAAAATTATAGCAGGTAGCAGGGACCTGGCAGGCTGGGGATGGGTAGGAATTTAAAATGGAGTGGTAGGAGGGCTCTTCCTGGGAAAGAGAACTGAGCGAGAGTAGAGCCACAGATAGGAAAACAAAGGTGCAGAGAGGCGACTGGTACCCAGCGCTCCTGACCCCAGCCCAGTGTGAATGGAGTCCTTGTCAGAGGCACCAGCCCAGAGGCTGTGACCGCGTAGAGCTCCACATGGAGCATGGAGAACCGCAAGTAGAGTGGGCTTTGGGATGGCCAATCTCAGGCCCTCTGCTCCCCCCTACAGCTCTGTTCCTTGTTTCTACCAGGTTGTGGTAGAAGAGTCACCCCTATTTCTTATTCTTATTCCATTTCTCTAGCCAGCCTTGAACATCAGGTGATAGTATAATTGAGCTTATTAATTACAGCCTGTCGTAGGGTGGCTGGCAGTGAGTGGAGAGCTCTTAGAAAGGGCTACCCTGGGACATTGGGCAAGCCACTCACCTTCTTTGTGCCTTGGTTTCTCCATTTGTAAAAAGGACCCAGTTTGGACTCAGCATTCACAATACCCTTCAGATCTCAGTGTGAAGCCCTTGTAGACAGTTAGGAATGAGTGGTGAATTCCAAGTTTCAAGCATTCTTGGAGAGGATATGGCCAGTGGCCCTGCACTCCCCCCCACACACACCACCAATATCCCTCCCTCTCCTGGACCCCACCCTACCACTGATTCAACACTGGACTTTGTGCATGTACAGAATCTGGCAGGGTGATGGCCTCCTCTGAAGAGAGGGTTGGCTGCCCCTTAAAGTAAGTGACAGCCTGGTGACAAACTACTTCATTCAGTCCTGAAGGAGCTCCAGGAGCCTCTCCCCTGGAGAGAGCCTGAGGCCTCAGTGCTTCTTTCCAGCAGATTATGGGCTGTTCTCACTGCCCAGGGCCGCAAGCTGGCCTCCATTCAGGGAAGCCAGAGGAAGGAAAATGCACTTAGAGACTGATGTTTGGTCCCTGGCAAACTTCAGGCAGGCACCGTGTCTCTATTCCTGCCCTAGAGCCCTACACTCCAATTCTGAGGATCCAGGGATAGCCACCTCCACCTGGGAGCAGACCTAGCCAAACTCGTATGAGGACCACGTGTTCCTCACAGGGATACAAACTTGGATCACCAGTCCCTAGATATGTGGCCAGGGCTCTGCCTTCAGATTCCACTTGCCTGCCTTCTCAGGTGGATATTTTGCTCTAAGATTCAGTGATGCCACTGGGAGTTTGGCCTGAATGGTGTCACATGGCTTCCTTAGGTCCTCTCATTTAGGATCTAGATCCTTACCAGAGTCTTGTCTTCCAAGGACTGGACTAGGGATCATGTCCACTTGTATGTTCCCAGCACCATTCGACTCATCCATCCCATCAGACCGGCCCTCCTGTGGTGGTACTGGCCCCCAATCAACCATTAGTTAACCTCTCTTTTCAAGCAGGGGGGCATGACTGCCAGTCCTTTGCCAAGGCTGGTGAGCTCTTGTGAGAACAAGATGGCGGCTGAGTGTTTGTGCAGCAGGGCAAGAGGGGACTGTGGGTCAGTCTTCCTGGGTCAGAAGAGCAATGCGCATCACAAAAGGAGCTTTCTCTACATGGGGCTATTTGTTCCAAAACTCGATTTGCAGGGTTTGTTGCAGAGATTTGTACATTGGAGCAAAGCTAGGTGAGACTTGGCTGGTTGCTATGTCTTTGTTTCATTTGAGACAAGCCTAGATCTCAAGGCCTCCCTCAACCTCATCGTCTTTCTCTTTTTTCCTGGGATAAGAGTGCCTTTGGAAGTGTACTGTGTGTATCCCAACATGGGGAATTTTAGTTAGCAGAGTGCTGTTGTGTCTCAGGGAGGCAGGGCGCTGCAGGGAGAAGAATATGAGCTTAGGGTCGCACTTGGGTTCAGAACACCAAGTACTCACTGTGTGACCTTGGATGAGTTGGTGGGCCTCTCAGTGCCTCAGTTTCCCAACCTATAGAATGGAGGTGATGGCAGCTAGCCCTGAGGGTGACAGGAATAATGCCATAAACTGACCAATGTAACATGCCTGAAGGATCCAGTAAACATACTCTTTCCCCAGTGGAGGAGAATTCCAGAAGAAAGCTCATTTACCTGAAATGCATGTTGATTCCTCTCTTTCTAAAGGCAAAGAAGTCACCTTCGGGTTTCCATTTCCATCCCAGCCACTTAAGAACAGTGCGGCCTCAGGTGAGTTAGAGCCTCCCTGAATCTCAGCTCTCCCATCTGCGAAGGGGGATTATGAGACCCACCTCGCAAGGCCGTGAGCATTGCACACGGATGGGCACAGCACGGTGCCTGGCACCAGTGGACACAGGTGCAGATGTGGGTGCCCACTGGGAGGTCACAGCCACAAAGGCCTGCCTGAGTCTCAACTCCAAGGGTATAATTTCTGGACCTCCTCAAAACAAGGTGGTTTCGATCCTTGTCCTCTCTCCCCCATGCCCTGAGCGTATCCCTGGGCATGCAGGCCCACCGCCTGTCCTATGATGTTCCTCACGCAGGGACTCCTCAGAGAGGAGTGTCAGCCCAAATATGCCCAGGAGACCTTCTCTGGCCCTGCCTGTCAAAACTTCCTCTTCCAGTGAGCCCTCAGCTTGGAGGCCCTGGAAACACCTCCTCACCCTGCCTGAGCCATGTGGGCCTCATGATGTTCACAGCAGGCCAGGTGGTCATGGGGACCCAGCTCTGTGGAGAAGCCCGGCCCAGACACCTGGTATTCTTGGCTGAGTTCCAGGCCCGAGGTGGGGGGGGGGGGGGGGGGGAGGCGGAGGGGGACATTAGCATTGTTTGGCCACAGATGGGCCCAGGAACATGTTTCCTCCTTCCTTCAGAGCACATGCCCTGTGCCCGGAGTGTAGACATGAGTAAAACACAGTGATGACATTAGCGAGTGCAAACGAGAAGGGAGTGGAGAGCAGGGTGAGAAAGGCTTGTCCTGTTCTGAGCTCAGGCTGCCAGGGTTGCCTCCTTTGGGGGGGGGGGGTGTCCAGCCATCTTCTGCAGCCTCTGGGATCGGTGCTGGTGACAACAGTCCCGTCACCATGTTTGACTCATCGAAGAGAAGCCAGTGCGCTCACCCTGGCTGGGCTGTATTGGTCTTACTCATGCAGAGGAGGGAACCCAAGCAACCTAGAGGTTTTCAGAGTGAAGGCCATATAAGAAAGGAGAGAAGTTCCAGAACATGGAAGTGTAAAGCCACCCCAACGGCAGTGCTTTGAACTATCTGCCAAGTGCTTCTTGGGAGCCCAGTGCCATGTGAGGTGTGGCCCAGGTTCTATGGGGACCCTTTTTTGCAGTCCTGCAAGGATGGAGGTGGTCTCTCCATTTTATAGATGGGACAGCTGAGGCTCACAGAAGGGAAATGGTGTATGTGAGATTATTCTAATGGAATGTGAGATGTTGGCCTGCTGGAAGTGTCCAGCCATTCCAGCTTGTTCTAGTCAATTAACCAAAAAATAATTAGAATTCAAAAGAGGAAAGAGGGTAGTAAGAAATACTCCGATTCTTCAAAATTACAAGAATATTGAAAGATACATAAAGGTTTGCAAAAGCAGCCCCACAGCCCTCTGAAATGACCAGTTCTTTAAAAACTAGTGACTGGGATGTGATCATTTTTGGCTAAATCTTTTTATTTGGCCAAACTCTCCTGAATTGTCAGCTGTCCTCATGACTAGTCCTCTGCAGGTCTTTCAGTGGGCATATCTCCTTGTTGAGAACCCCTGGATCTCGCTCTGAGGTCAATATCAGGATGAGTTTTCTGGAAGTTTCTCTACAAATTGATCTCTCTATTCCTCAGCATCCCAAGAGCCTAGTAATTCCTTGGTTGGCTGGGGCAGTGCGACTCCAAGTGTGGTCCCTGGGCAGGCACTGGTCTGTGACCCAGTGAGCACAGCAAGTGAAAGTGAGCATTAGACACCTGTAGAGCAGTGTGGCATTGCCATACAACCAAGTGCACAATCATATCTCTAGCAATTCCCTTGTGTTGTGTCCAGAAATACCAGGTCACAATAGATTAGAGATTTTTTTTTTTAAGTAAAACCTGGTTATTTACCACTGATTGTTTGAGGAGCAGTGAGCTAGCACATGTCTGTCGATCATGTCCTCAATCTTCTAGAGCCAATAAGGTATCCTGTTAACAAGAAACATAGAGAAGAGAACCCATAATCCCCAGGGCAATGTTTGCCTCCACACTGGTCATCGAGGGTAGGCTTCTGGGGACCCCCCCTCACCTCTTGAGATTAGTTCTCCATCTCCTAGTCTCCTTGTGACCTCTCCAGAAAGTCCAGTCCACTTCTTGGTATTGGCCAGTGGTGACCCTGGGATGGTTTCTATCAGGTTAGGAGGGGCACATGCAGACCCAATGCCGCTTTCTTAAGGGTGCTTTCCTTATTCTTGGCAAAGCCTCTGAAATGGGGTGGGGTCTGTGATTGCAACTGGGAGAAAGGAGCCTTTATGGCCCATACTGAAAGACCAGTTTTGTCTTTATCCTGGATTACCTGGCCAGGTGACCCTGGATGGTGCCCTGTCCTGGTAGAAGAACCACGCAGGCCCATGACGACACAGATGTGTTTGGCGACACCCACCAGCAACCTTACAGCCCTCGGCAGGCTTCTGTAATTGCTCCTTAAGTCAGGATTGCACAAAAGCTCAGCAGCACAAAGTGCCTATTAGCTAAGTGGTTAATAAGGTCCCATTAGGGGCTTGTATTTAAAGCCTCGGAAAGTACAGTCTCAGTCTCTGCTAACTCAAGGGAGGCAATAATTGCGCGTGGGTATCATGGCATCGCCGTGGAGTCTTTCTGGGAGAGTGCCTCAGAGCCAGTTCACACGCTGGGCCATTGGAGGCAGCCCCACAAGGGCAGTGTGGGCAGGCAGGTAAATCTCACCTCCGCTGTCTTCCCTCCCCTCTTTGTCTTGATATAACCCCAAGAAGTAGTTGGTATTCTACAGCCTTTGTCTGAGGGACTCATGTTGGGGGTTCCCGGTAGGGGGTGCAACAACAGACAAACAAAGGCTTGTTGTCCTGCGCCCGTGCACCTGAACCCTTCTCGGAAACAGGAGCCAAGTTCCTTGGCATTGGCAAAATCCTGCAAATGGTGGAAAGTGTGCCTGGAAGCAGAATCCTAACCTCTCCCAGGCTGGGCCAGCTTGGAGGGTGAAATGGGTATGGGTAAGTGGCCTGGCAGCTGCTGCTACTGGGAAGGAGCTGGCTTTGTAAAGCCTGGAGGGGCCCCGTCTGTCTGAGGTGTGAGGTCAGACACCCTACCTCACAGGCCCACGGCTGTATTCCCTACAACCCCAAGACCCACACGTGGTCAGCGCAACTGTTCCAGAGCGGCTGTCAGTGTTAGGGCTTCCTTGATGAGAAAGGGAGCAGGAGCCTCGGGGAGAGAGCCTCACTCTCCCCCACCTGCTTGGCATCCTTCCCTCTTCTTCCTCGTATAGTGGCTGTGCTCTTGCAGGAATCCCATGAGTTGGCCAAGGCTCTGAGTATGGGCCCTGCTATCAGGAGGTGGGGAATTGCTGCCATTTGCCCATTGGCTTTGCCGTTCCCGGAACTTCCTGCCTTACATCTGAGCGTCTCGTAGCAGATTAGATGTGGCCTCCCAGGAGCAGTCCTGGGTTTAGATTGAGGGCATTCCTTCAACCTCACACATCACGGTTGCTCGTTGTTGCAACAGCCGTCTGCCTGTGCCACTCCCAGAAGCTGGATACAGAGGCCGCGGAGGGTCTGGAGCCTGCTTCCTTCTGGAATCCTGGGATGCGAAACAGTGTTTCCAGAATCCCTTACTGTGGTGTGTGCCTCTCTGAAGAGGAGACTACAGTGTTCCCAGGGTGGCCTTTCATAGCTGGTGGGAAAGGGGGAGCAGGTTGGGATTTACCGGAGGGTGTGTGTGTGATTGTGCCCTATCTGCTTGGGCTCCAGCAGCTGCCCCAGCTCCAAGGCACATTGATGGGGACCCAGACAGGTGGGCATGGCCATCATGCCCTCCAAAGCACAGGTACCCGAGACCAGGCCGTGATGCCCAGGGCCCACATGGAGCTATCTTGCCAACACCAGTCTGGGGCCTCTGGGCACCGCTGTCTGGAGCCCACAGTTGAGTACGCTCTTGTTGCCTCCTCACTCCTGTTTCAGTCACCGCTCTGTAGGCCCAGGGAGACTCAGGTCAGACACCACCCTTGCTCCCTAGGGGTGTGGAGGCTGCAAGGCAGGCTGGGACCTGCTGAACTCAGGAAGCAGGGAGGGAGGAGTCTAGCTCATCTAGCTCATCCTGGCTCCGCCCTCAAAGCACCAGGCGCTTGGATATACATTCTCTCCCTCAGTCTTACCCCACATCCATGACACAGACACCATTTTCCCCGTTTTACTGAACAAAAGAAACTGAGCTCAGAAGTTGAGAGTTTTGTGCTCAGTCTCAGAACTGGTTCATGGTGGAGTTGGGGACTTAACCCTTCCCCCCCAGTGTGGTCTGGGGCAGGGAAAGCCCACTGCTCATGAAGCAACAGCTCACAGCCCTCCAAAGAGGGGCGGTCTCTGGGGAAGGGCGGCTGCCATCCAGCTGTCTGTCCGTGAGGTCGTGGTTCCTTAGTGCGTGAGGGCACCGGGCTGGCGGTCAGGAGACCTGGAAAGTGTTCCAAATCTTGCATGTATGTGCTCCGTGGCCTTGGATAGATCTCTCCCTGTCTCCGGGATTCATTTACCCCATCTGTGAACCAAGGAACTTAATGAATCCTGGAGGCCTTGCACCTCCCCATGGTGGTAGTTTTCCAGGTCACCTGGCCCACCCGGGCCACGGGGTTCCATTTCTGTGCTTCTCTCCATCTCCAGAGTGCCCGCTGCCCGCTCCAGGCTGGTTTTGCCTCTCCTGGGATGTTGGTTGCTATTTGCATGTGGGTGTGGAGCCCTCTCCCACATCCAGCCTGTTCGTGCTTTCCTGCTCGGTGCTAACTGGCCTCTACCTTTGTCTCTGTCTCCTCTGCCTCTGCTCTTGGGTAGCTGACGGTAGGGAAAGTGTCCAGCGGAATAGGGGCTGCGGCTGAAGTCCTGATCAATCTGTACATGAATGATCACAGACCTAAGACCCAGGCCACCTCTCCAGACCTGGTAAGGATGCGCACCCCTCAGCCTTCACCCACAGACACCAGCTCTGACCTCCCAGAGAGGATGGCCTGGCCCACCCAAGGCCCTCTTCTCGTAGACGGGAGGCCTGAGAAGGGGCTGGACCAGAGCCGGGGTTTGAGGGGGCTGCATTTTCTGACAGACGAACCTCACTTGGCTCCCCAAGGGGTCATTTCACAAGGCAGGGTCTCTCTCCTGCTGTCCAGGGCTCTGGAGAGCTCCGTGAAAAGGCCAGGCAGGCCAACCGTGTAGCCAGGCACCCCTTACCATCAGTGTTGGGCATCCAGTCCGAGTAGCCCTTTTGCACTGGACTGAGAATCCAGTAATGGAGAAACCCTCCTCCCTTCGAATTCTCCCTTCTCCAAACAAGGCTGCCTGCTGCCAATGGCAGCCATCGGACCGTACAGGTCTGGTTTCCTTTGAGCGCATCCCGCCTGGAATCCAGAACCCCCCAGGTGCACCGCTGCCTGGCCCTCCTCCTCCTCCTGCCCCCTTGGATTTAGGGATTTGACTGGCAGTCTGGGGGCTAGAGGACACAGCCTCTCCCTTCCCTGCAGTTCTCTGGAACAGTTCTGATGCCACAGGCTTTCCTCACCTGACCTAAGTCACTGCAGGAGGACAAATGTGGAAAACATTCTTTCAGGGACCTCTCTCTAGACCCGGGCAGCCCTTAACCCCCAGGACAGATTCCTGGAGACCGCATCTCCTGGCAGGCATGTTTGTGAGGGCTGCCTGCTCCTGCCCCCAAACCAGAGCAGCCGGCCTTGGGAAGAGCCCCTCCCGGGCCTCCCTTGCTGCTGGCTGGCCAGCCTGGTAGCAAAATGGACCACAGTCCCTGGAGGGTTGGGGTCTATGTTGGGAGCATTTCCTCCCCCACCTCACCCTTTGCTGCAGAGACATGAGCAGCAGACGGGAGCCCACGAGGTCCCCGCGATTGAGGTCGGCAATTCCAAGAGCGTCAGCCTCACATTGCAAGACACGGTGTCCGTCCTAACGCACAGTGCTTCTCTCCCACTGCCCTGTGCCCCTAGGAGTCTATGCGGAAGGTGTTTCCCCTGAACCTGGGCGGCAGCGACACCTGCCACTTCTGTAAGAAGCGCGTGTATGTGATGGAGAGGCTGAGCGCAGAGGGCCACTTCTTCCACCGCGAGTGTTTCCGCTGCAGTGTCTGTGCCTCTACCTTGCGCCTGGCCGCCTACGCCTTCGACAGCGACGAAGGTAACCCCCGGGGGCCCGGGACGGCACTGCTCTGCGGCCTGGGCTTCTGTGCTCTGGAGGCTCTGGGACGCCCAACACTTGCCAAGGAATGCAGCGTCCTCAGGAGAGCTGGTCAGAGAGCCGGGGGATCCTGCTAGAGAGACAGGTCTTCTGTGGGCAGGCCAGGGACACCCGGGAGCGGTCCTGCACCAGGCGGCACCTGCTGGGTGCCGAGTGCTTTACATATGCGTTCTCAGCCAGTCTCACCACCTTCCATCCCCCCACCCCCCCCACCCCGTGTGGTTGGGGAATCAAACCTGGAAACCTAGTCACGTGCTCGGCACCGCACCTGGCTTGTGGCAAGGGTCCAACAAATGATGGCATATCAATGCTGTGATTTATAAAGTGTGTATTATGGAAGTAATCATAATAGCAACCTCCCCTCTGAGAAGCGGCCTGCCAGAATGTACCATTTACTAGCCATATAACCCTGGATTTAGGAATCCGGTTACCTCTGGGTCCCTCAGTCGTTTCATCTGTAAAATGAAGGTAATAATAGTTCTTAGGTCAAAAGTTTGTTGCAAGATGGTTCACACGAGTTCGTTCATGGGAAGCATTCAGAATAGTGTCTGGTATATTGTGAGTCCTGGAGAAGTTTTCCTTGTTGTTACCATCATTAACTGTCCCTATTATTACTCTTGTAATGAATGGTGAACAAAGCAGGCTTTTCTGGCAGGTGCCCAATGGTCCTGGGCTGTGGCCAGGGACCCAGTGTGTGTCTCACCTGGGTCTTTTCCTCCCCATCACTGCCGCCATCTGCTCCAAGCCTTTCCCACTTCCAGGGGGCCCCAGGAAGGACCAGGAACTGGAAACCGTACTGATATTCAAAGCTGTCCATTTTGCAGTCTTGCAACCAGCCTTGGGAAGGGACTTGGCCTCAGTTTGGTTTGGGGAGTGTTTTGTTTGAGGGTTTCGGCCCCGTCCCCAGCATCCCTGCACCCCTCCCCCCGCCTTGCTACAGCCTGCCTCTGAGGCAGCAAAGGGTTCTCATCTCAGTGCTGCTGCTTTAAGACAAGTGATAGAAACTGCTTCCCAAGTTTAAGGTTTCCTAGGCTTGCTCCCATTATTGGTATTTTCTGACCTTGGCTTGTGTCTGCTGCAGCTCTCATTTACAGGAGAAAACCTGTGTGTGTCTGTGTGTGTTTCTTTTACAGGCAAGTTTTTCTGCAAATCTCATTTCATTCACTGTAAAGCCAACAGTCAGCAGAGGAAGAGACGGGCAGAGTTGAAGCAACAAAGAGAGGTATGTTTTGTCTTGAAAGCGCTGGTGAAACAGGGCAGGCCCCTGGACAGGAACTCATTTGCGGGGGTTCTTCCAAGTTAGGCCAACGTTTCTGGCTTTGGAGGAACTGAGACCCACAGGTAAACACGAGAGTCTGTGCTGTGCAGTGTGGAGGGTCCCTCTTCCTTAGCCTGTTCAGCAGGCCTCTGGGCTTACCCCATTCTAGAGGCCAGCTCCCAGGTGAGCGGCGGTGCCAGCTTCTCCCGAGGAGCTTGGAAGAGCCTTCCCAGGTACTGGGCTGAGACTATATGCCCAGCCATGCGAAGACTACAGGGTCCCCCTGCCCCCACCCCTGGCCTGGGTCCCTCGGGACCTCAGAGTGTTCTATGCAGGGATGCCTTCTGTGGAGACTACCTTTCCCTAAGTTTTCCCCCCAGGCTCTCAGAAGTCCTCGAAGTGACAGCCTGCTACATATTTGGACAGTTTGTGATAGCGCCCCCTTTGGCAGC
Source organism: Panthera uncia (assembly GCF_023721935.1). Classification (NCBI taxonomy): domain Eukaryota; kingdom Metazoa; phylum Chordata; class Mammalia; order Carnivora; family Felidae; genus Panthera; species Panthera uncia. Next base: position 44,727,574 of record NC_064808.1, on the reverse strand, counting down.
TCTTAGCAAATACCTTCTCTACCGCCTGATTGGCCACCCACCTCCAGCAAGGACCCACAACTTAACAGCCCTGTTCTGATTACACAAGTACTGTAGGCTCAGTGTAGAAAAATGGGGAAATAAATGAACGTATGCAGACAAGGAAAATTAAATCATTCATCACCACCCTGTCCTGAGAAACCCATAACTAACATTTTGTGACATTTCCTTCCAGACTTTTCCCTCTGTGAATGTATTTTAACCTAGCTGGAATCCTATCACTACGCTTTTATATCCTTCTTTTTATATATTTGCAGTATATTGAGAGCCATTCCCCAAACATTAAAAATTCTTCTGAAGCCTCATTCTGGATGCCTGTAAAAATGGTTGATAATTTATTTAATGAGGTTTATCCTGTGTCATATTTTTACCTTATAAATATTTTTATAACAGGCATCTTTGTATGCATGTCTTTGTCCCTATTTCAAATTATTTACTTACAATAGATCATGACAAATAGGATTTCTGAGTCAAAGGACATGTGTACATTGTTTTTTTTTTAATGTTTATTTTTGAGAGAGAGACAGAGTACGAGTGGAGAGGGACAGAGAGAGAGGCAGACACAGAACCCAAAGCAGGCTCCAGGCTCCGAGCTGTCAGCACGGAGCCCGATGTGGGACTTGAACTCACGAACTGTGAAATCATGACCTGAGCTGAAGCCGGACGCTTAACTGACTGGAGCCACCCAGGCGCCCAACAGTTGTTGTTGTTGTTGTTGTTGTTGTTGTTGTTGTTGTTTTCAAAGGACATGTGTGTTTTAAGGCACCCAGGTGGCTCAGTCAGTTAAGCGGCTGACTCTTGATTTCAGCTCAGGTCAGGTCATGATTTCATGGTTCGTGAGATCAAGCCCCAAGTCGGGCTCTGCGCTGACAGTGCGGAGCCTGCTTGGGATTCTCTCTCTCCCTCTCTTTCTGCCCCTCCTCTGCTCGCTCCCTCGCTCTCTCTCAAATAAATAAACTTTTTTTAAAAAGTAAAGAACATGTGTGTTTTGAAGGACTGTGAACCCCTTGGTCACCTTGGCCCCAGGAAAGTGATGCCCATATTTAGCCCCCCTTCAGCCATGCATGGGGGCTGAGGCTATTGGCGGGGGAGAGGGGGCTGGTTGCAAAATGCAGGGTCTGCCATCGTCAGTTTGTGTTGGCTCTCTTCGTCTGCTTCATGGGAGGGGTCCTCGGTGAGAATCATGGCCTAAATGCCCTCCCTTTGCTCCCTCTCAGGAGGAGGGAACGTGGAGAGAGCAAGAGGCCCCTCGGCGGGACACTCCTGTGGAAAGTTCTTGCGCTGCCGCCGCCATTGGCACGCCTGAAGGCAGCCCTCCAGGTATCACCAATTCCTTCTTTAGGAAGGCGCTAAGCTGGCCTCTCAGGCTGCCATGGGGCCTGCTTCACATTCCCCAGAGCCTGCTTAACTGGATTCGGGGACTCCTGCGTGCAGCCGGCCTTCATTTCAGGGACAATGCTTACAACTACTGCTACACTTACGAGCTCCTGAGCGTCGGGCTCCCGCTCCTCTGGGTGTTCTCCGAGGTCCTGGCTTCCATGTACCGGGAGTCTGAGGAGTCCCTCGAGACCATCCGCAACTGGGTGCTCAGATGCTTCCCGGTCAAGCTCCACTGAAATGCCAGCTACCCCCGAAGGGCCCTAACATTTCCACCTTAGACGGCAGTGTGTTTGCAGTTAGCAAGGCCCTGGCCAGGAAGCCTAGTATTCTTTAATAACCAGTTCGCTCAAAGCCAAAGAGTTTCCCGCTGGTCACCTGCACCTGACTTTGTCAGGGCGAGCATCTGCTCCTGGTGCTGGGGCCAGCACGACATGAAGGATGTTTTTTATAGCTTTGTCCTCCTTTTATACCAAAGCGAGCCACATTTCTAGGTTTACATTTCAATTTTTAACTTTTAATAAGCCAAGAAAAAGCTTTTTTTTTTTTTTTTTTTTTTTTGCTATGAGTGTCAATTTTTCTAAACACGGTTTGAAGTTTTTAACTGATATTACAAACCCTTTCTACCTTGCAGTCAGCTGCCGTAGTCACTGCCTGCAACATTAACGATTTGGGCTTTTATAGAAGCAGAAGTGAGTATGCTGCCTCCTGACCAGTGCTTTTAGATGTACGTCCCCTAATGCCACTTGTCAACAGGGGACAGTGTTTTGCAACACGAAAGCATGATCAGTTTAGAAGCAAGGAGTAGATCAGAGTGGAATTGAACCTACGGCCTGCAAAAGCACGCGGCAGTGTGTCATTGGCTGTTATCTGTCCTCCCGGAGGGACGGAAAGTGTTTTTGCTGCCTTATTTTGATGTACGATAGGAGCTGAAGGGTTTTTCCCCTCCTACCAAATCACAGCCAAATGCCTTAGAGCCATGGGGTTTCAAGCAGATTGCGACAAACCTCCATCATCCCTTCCCACTAACGAGCACTGCACGGGAAGCCCCTTGGCCCCTGACCATGCGGAGCTCCATCAAGCTGATGCAATGTCGAAGAAGAGCTATGTCAGTTGGTGGCATTGACGCCTGGGGTCATGACCCCTGGGACTCCCTATCAGGTCCTCAGCCCAGGCTGCAGACTGAGCCAAGGCCACTCAGGGTCTATAATGGTCAGGCTGAGGAAGGAATCTGCCCTCTCCTATCATGTCCTTTGGGACTGAGGGCGTTTGTTAGCACCTCAGGGTATTATTTCTGGGACGGGAGATCTGCCCCATGAGCACTATTTACAGACATCCTGGCTGCTTAGCTGCTCTGCTGCCGTGCATATTTGGTCAAAACAGCCCGAAACCATTTGTTTTCACACTGTCCTAGCAAAGGAATGTGTCTGACCTCCTGTGTCTTGACTAGCAGGGGAGGCTGGGGGTGGAAGCTGTTTGTTGACTGATACAAAGGAAATATGCCCTATTAAGGGCAAACACAGGCATGGGGCCTACCTGTGGTCTTCACTCTGGGCTTCCGGAGGAGGCCTCTGCTCCCCCCCCCTCCACTCTGCCTAGACATGACCACTGCTGGGTCTAGTGGAACAATGGAGAGGCTGCCGGGAGAGGCCCACCAGCGTGCTCAGGATGTGTACATTTGCCAGGATGGAGCTGGCTCTGTGCCCTTGTTACACTAGAGGTCTCCTCTCGATGAAGTAAGTACGGAACCTGTCGTGGGTTAGGAGCCAGGGCTCTTGAGTGCTTTGCGATGATAGGTTTCTATACGGCAGGAAGAGAGGGCGAGGCATTTCTACAAACACTTCCCTGAAGTTCTTGGATAACACAGGGATATGGCTGTGACCAAGTCCACAGGCACTGGCACCTCTGTCCTTGTTGGAACTGTTCTCAGTCTGATGACTCGTGTTGTGTTTTTCCAAATTTTTGCTGGGGTTTTACTATTCCGCGTGGTGGGAGGAACTTTTGCTTCATTCTTTGATTCCGAAAGGAAATTCTTGAGGTTGTGATGTGAACACATGCGCAGCCGTGTCATTGCTATTGTCTTCGGCTCAGGGTGGGCCGAGACGCTTTGTGGAATGCTCCACTAAGCCCGAGTGAGCATCTCTCAGAGTGTCCTTTACGGCCATGAAGAGACTGGTTTGAATTACTCTGGTGATACAGGGTGTGCCTGTCAGAAACCTGAGATGTTTGTACGTTCTGAGGCTTTGAACCTTCCTGGTGGGCAGCACCGAGACCCATGGTGGATCCCAGGAGGCACATGCCTCTCGGCCTCCCCAGCATATTCGAGAATGAGTATGAGACACTGGGCTAAAATTGGGGCCAAGAGATATGGGGGGAGGGGGTTCCCGAGGATGCGCGTAGCCCTGAGTGGAGAACAGAGGGGCACGGATCCTCTCTTGCAGAGAAAGAGGTGGTCACTACCAGAAAGGTTCACCTGACCAAAGCAAGCAACGATTTGTTTGGGGACATCCCCCTTTTATTAATGGTTGCCTCATCTTCAATTTCTGTGCCTTTCGTGTTATCAGCCTTTCTCCTTTGTCCCCCAGACTAAATTCTCCTTTCTATCTCTCTCTTTCCAACCTTACACTGTGGCCATCAGTTCGTTTCAGCCTTCCAGTGCTACACCCACTTCTTGGCTGACACACTTCTGCTCTGAGGTGACTGGTTTTCTTGCCGATTTTCAGAGAGTGGTACTAATGCCTAACCCGCTTTCCGCGCCCCGTCCTCCCCGCCGTGGTACTTACTGGTTGTGCTAACTGTGAACGTCTCGCATACTAATGGACTCATTCCGTGGCATGGTGGGTTAACAGCGTGGGGTGGTGCTCCGCTCGGAAGCCATTCTTCATTCTTTTCACCTCTGAGCCGGCTGCCCGGTCTACACCTGGGACATACCCCGCCTCCCTCCGGCTCCCTGTACGGCCTGCATGCGTGCCTTTCCCATTGCGAAGCCACTTACCTCCCTGGGACAGTGACCCCAACTGTGACACCACACAGCAGAGAGGGCTCTTCACCTTTGAAAAGAACTCTTTTATCTAGCAGCCTCTGAAAAAGTACATGCGTACAAGTGTCTTAAATTGATTCTAGTATAAAGATTATTGATCAAAACCATGGGTGACCCTTTCTGGAAGGATGTAAAAAAAAAAAAAAAGAAAAAAAAGAAAAGAAAAAGAAGGAGAGAAAAAAAAAAAAAAAACGCTCCCAGGCTTCATCGCAAGCCTGACCCATGCTCTGTGTTTCGAACACACAATCACAATTTTCCTAGCAAATCCCTTCCCTGCTGCAGCCTGTGCTTCAGACACAAGGGCTTTGCTGTGGCTCCTCTTATTGTCCTTGGCTCAGAAAGCCCCAGATGATGCAGAAGCTTCACTTAGAGCAATCATTGTCACAGGCCAGGGGTGGCTTTGAGGAATGACTCCGTTCAGCCCAAGCCTGAAGCAGCCCGTGTCCACGCCCCAGGGGCTCTGCTCAAAACACATTTCCCACCCCTCCCCCACCCCTGCCGCCTCATTGCCTGCAGCAGCAGGACATTCGAAGTGCTTTTATAGAGAAACACCGTGCCAAGTACGGTGGAGCTGTTGTGGGCCAGGCCTCAGGGGCTCAGGCTGCAGGTGGTGTCTGTCCTGCATGCGGCCCCGAGCCACGCTGACCTCTCAGCCTGTCTGCACAGCCCCGCATGCTGCGCTGCTCACCACATCGGTGCGGATTCCAGCCAGTACGAAGTCATTGCTCTTGTCTTGTCTTCTCTTGCAGAGTCTCCCTCCCTTTATAAAATGTCAACCAGAGGGGGCCCTTCTTCCCTCTCGGCCTTCTCTTTAGCTAGCCACCCCCACCCGCACCCCCCCATCTCATCACAGCGCATGTTTGTGACCTTTGGTAGTCATTTACAGTGCCACACGGAACCCTGTATTTTGCACACGGCAAACATTGTTTAGCTTTATTTATGGTATTTGATGCTGTAAATGAAAAATAAATATGGTTCTTTATAAAGCTCATTGTTTCCTCTCTTCTTTGCCGTGGAAGCTGCTCCAACCTCAAACACGGGGCTGGTTTAGGGGGATCCGTCTTCCCTAAACCGCTGGCGGGACCTGCATCTGTGGTGACACGGGACTCTCTGGGGCTGCGCTGGGCACTCTCAAAGGAAATATTACCCAGGGGTAATATTTGGAAAATGTCACCAATGCTCCTGGGCCAGGCTTTGGGGTCTCTTTCTTGAAAGCTCATGGTACTTTTCTGTGCAGATGCTGGGCACAGCTGGGTGAGGGTCGGTGTCACATCAGCCGTTGGAAACAGACTGTCTTAACAGCTCTTCGCGCCCCTGTCCCCCCATCCAAACCATGGACCAGTAGGAGAGCTTTCCTTAGGAAACTTTCTCTAAGTGAGGCTCCTATGTGACAAAGGTCACCCTTGCAAGTCTTATGCTGGCCCAGCTGAGTGAGAGGTGAGAGGTAAGGAGGAAGGAGCAGACACTGGTTTCAGAATAGCAGCGAACATGGCAAGTATGCTTATCCAGATGGAGAGCCGTTTTGTGATCCCAAGAGAACTCCCCTGTCCCCAGAGGCTCAGGTCCCTCAGTGTCTTAGGCTGCAAAGCTCTGCCTGCAGATCCATTCCGAGGACAGAACCCGTGGCAGGCTCTGACCCAATTCCAGGCTGGCCTCCCCATACGGGAAGGATTCAGAGTCTCACTTGGCTAGTCTGGACCGCACCAAGGAAGTCTGGTCCTCAGCCTCCCGAGGTTGGGATGCCAGCCGTCACCAGGCTGGACGTAGCTGGGCTTCTGACGCTGGTATGAGCCTCCGCCGAAGGGGCATTTCTGGGGCTCTGGGCTTCTGAGCTCAGCTGCTGGCTCCTGGAACTGCCTTCTGTGCTGCCCAGGGTTATGTACTCTTACCCAGGTGAGATATTCTTTCTCTTCCATAGAAGAAAGGGTTTCAGGGACTCAGGTCAGGAGCTAGGGTGGGCAAGTGACTCATTCCTTTATGTATTCATCCATGCAAGTATTTGTTGAACGCGCACCATACCCTAGACATATTCTAGGTCCTAGGGAGGCGATAGTGAGCCACACAAAGTCCCTGCCCCTCCCTATATCGTGGATTATATGTATCTCGGTCTCGTGCACTAGATTTGATTTGTTTTATTTGTACATACACTCACTTGTTTACTTAACCAACATTGAGTATCTACGGTGTGCTGGAAATATCACAAGAGGTGAGGTAGACAAAAGTCCTCATTCTCATGGAACTTTACAGTTTTGACTTTTTTTTTTTTTAACTTAAAGTGGGGTTAAAGCAACATTTTCCAAAGTGTGTCAAGGGAACACTAGTTCCAAGAGGGGCTTTGTGAATCAGGAGCTCCATAGTCACACAGTTTGAGAAATGGTTTATAGCAGTCATGCTGGTCCTCCCAAACCTTGGAGATCCATGAGACTTACTAACATGGTAAAGTGTCTGAGGGGTCCTCCAGTAAAGAAGCTTAATTAACTTTGTTGAAGTGGGCTTTCCCATACCTATTTGAAATTAGTTTTTGTTTGTCTGGGATAGGTTTTTTGTTTTGCATGATATATTCTACATACATGTTGGGTAGAATATTCTTAATCCAGAAACACTGGATTAAAGACTTAAAATTTAAAAAAAGGTAAAATAATAGAATTAAATGTTAGAATCAAGAATTGATTAGATCGTGGAGTGATAACTTTCTAAGCTTTATTTTGTTTTTTTTTTTAATTTTTAATATTTATCTATGAGAGAGAGAGAGACAGATTGTGAGCGGGGGAGGAACAGAGAGAGGGAGACACAGAACCCGAAGCAGGCTCCAGGCTCTGAGCTGTCAGCACAGAGCCTGACATGGGGCTCGAACTCAAAACTGCGAGATCATGACCTGAGCCAAAGTCAGACGCCCAACTGACTGAGCCACCCAGGTACCCCTTAAATTTTAGTTTTTTTTTCTTTTTAATTTTTTAATGGTGACTTTCTAAGCTTTAGAACCTTGAGAAACACGACACAAATTTGACCGTAAACATTTTAAAAACTTAACAGTAAAAATGGAAATATTTAATAGGCAGTCAGACTGAGGGAAAATGTGAATTAGGTGCTATAATGAAGGAGTTCATTGCTGTGGCCTTTAAAAAGTTCGTGCAAAGGAGGTGTTCCCAAGTACTTTGCACAGTGTAGGTGATCAGTTAATATTTGTTGATAAAAGACCAATGATAAACGTGCAAAGGCCATCAATAGACAATTCTCACTCCAGGAAACTTAAAAGGTAAATGCTAAAAAAAAAAAAAGAGCAAGCATTTATAAAAATTACATTCAAAGGAATGTAAATTACCTCGTTCCCACTGAATTACTAAAGAAGAAAGTGGTGTAGATTGTGAGCAAAAAAAATAGTCTTGGGTAAAAAGTAAACGAGGACTGTCTTTTCTAGAAAGCAATATGGCAACAATTATTACGATCCATAAAAGAACTCTGACCTTTTGGCGCAGTAATCCTACCCCAGGGAATTTATCCTAAAGAAATGATCCAGCCAAAGAAACCAATCTCCCTGTAACCTGAATATTAAGTAGAGCAAGTGGGTCAGGCAGAGTGGGTGGGCTGTTCTCCTTTATTTCTGTGAACTCATTCACTTTTACAGCTTTTTCTTTAATCTCTTAAATAAGTAGAAGTGACTGCTGCTTTTACTGCTCCAGGGCCAGCTGTTATTGATTGAGCGTTTCCTCCCTGCTGGGCTTGGGGCCAAGCAGCTCATGGGCAGTCCCTCATTAGCTCTTCACCTCCTTGTGGCCACCTTGAAGGTAACCTTGACATTAAAGGAGCTCTCTGATGCTAGGCAGGTGAGCTAGAGCAACATCTTCAACTGTGAAGGAACAGAGAGTCACCAGGCCCCGGCCAGGAATTAGATGCTGCTCTCAGGGGAGCCTTGGCCCTTGGGGAGGTCCTGGAGCTGGTCAAAGACCCAGCCTTGACTCCAGCGCTTTGTATGGACTAGTGGTATTGGGCAAGCCCCTCCTGTGAACTGATGCCCCTGGCTTAGGGTTTTGTGGCGGTAGAATCGGTGAACATGCCCAACAGGGCTCTCAGGGCAGCAAGAACTCTCTGGCTGAGCTCTAGATAAGCACCTTCCTGGTTTTGTGCAGCAGGGAAGGCCCGAGACTTCCCAAGGAAGTCAAGAGACTTTCTTGAGCATTCTGTATCAGCTGGAGCTCAGAGTGTGCCGGACGGGGCATCTTTAGGTTGGAGATTCAACAGAGGTCTCCATTCACACTGGGCAGCACCCTCTATTTTTCTCCAGTGTTCTGATCTCCCAGCCTTCTTGAAGGCAACTGGTCACCTCCTTCAGACAACCCAGCCTCTGCTCTGGAGCCCCCTTCTTTCCCCTGCCACCTGGCAGCAAGACTGTGGTTTGGCTTAGTGAATTCCTGAGTCTCCGCAAAAAGGGAGCTGGGCTCTAGCCCTGCCTCTGGCTGCCTACTTGACATCTCTACTTAGATTCTACCAAGAGTCTCCAACCTAAATATCCACCTCCTGCTCATAATATTCCCCTGAACAGACTTGACCCTTGGCCTTCAGTCTCTGGGCACAGCAATTCCATCTTTCCCCTTGCTTAGCTCAAAGGCTTGGAATCATTCTTGATGGCTCTTTCACTTGGCCTCACATCCAGCCAGAATCTGTTCCCTTGTCGACATCCCCATGCTACCTCCCCAGCCTCAGCCACTGTTCTCTCTTCTGGAGTTACTGCAGTGGCCTCCAACACGGCCTCCTGGGTTCTACCTCGCTTTGCTCAACCTATTTTCAACACAATCCTAGAGTAAGCCTTCCAGAGCTTAGATCTGTCCTCTGCTCAGAACTTTCCAGCGGCTTCCCAACTCACTCAGAGCAAAAACCAGTACATGTAATGGACTCAGATGGCTCTGGATGGTCTGGCCCCTGTTTTCTGACCTACTCTACTCCTGCTCTCTCTCACATACTGTGTCTCAGCCACACTGGCCTCCTTGAACACCAGGCACGTTCTGTCTTAGAGCATTTGCACTGGCTGTTCCCTCTGCCCAGAACACCCTTCTTTAGTATCTGTACAGCTGACCCCACCCTTCATTTAGCTCTTTGTTCCCTTGTCTCCCTCCCAGGGAGGTCTCCCGTTAATACTGCAATCCATACCCCCAGCTGTCCTGATCCCCCCTACCCCACTTACTAGTCAGGTATTCATAGAAATGATCACCCCTGACCATATCATGTAATTCACTTACTGATTCTGGTTATTGCTTATATATCCCTCCTTGCCAGAACATAAGCTCCTGGAGGGCAGAGATCTCTGTCTCTTTCGGACACTCCTATAATTCCCACTGGTAGAACAGTGCTTGACGCATACTTGACCCTTGATAAGTTTTTGCAGAACAGATAAAAGCCCTACCTTCTGGGCTGGACCTCAGACTGCAGAGTCTGCTGCTGTCTTGGGCTTGAGAAGGTCTTGCTGGCATCGATTCATGGCTCAGAATGACATGTGACATTGTGTGTCCTGCTGTGTCCACAGAGCCTTTTGATTGGGAGAGGGGAGGTTCAACTTGCATTCTTGCCTTTCGGGGGGGGGGGTGATCTTCACACAGCATCTCTCGCAGAACTGGGTGACCGGTGGGAGCCAGTGTGAGTTTGGCAGCAGAAAGCGGCTCCAGCGAGATCCCCTTGGGTGTCAAGGCCCAGGCCACGGAGCCACACACATCATCTCCCTCTCCTGGCATTCTGATACAGGAATCCAGGTGGCAGGTCTGAGACAAGAGGTGGGGTGGGGAAGGCTCTGCCCCTGCGCCTGGCATGTGGTTTGCTCAACGTGCCTTTGACCTCCTGAGTCGAGTCATCTTGCAAGTGTCTCTCATTGAGACCACAAGAGGGCAGGCAGCAGGGGGACCAAGGAAGAGGGGTAACCCCCCCTCACACACACCTCACCCAGACAAAGTAGCCAACTTCTCAATCTTGGGGGACCTAGCAGTGCCAGAAGATCAGTTCTCTCTCCTCCAATTCCCACCCGCATGAGGCCCAGCCAGGCCTGGCACGTCCCTGGGGCTGTGAGGACTTCATCCGGGCCTGGCAGCCATGCCTGCCATTCCCATCTGCCCTGAGGTGAGCTGTGGCACACTGGGATGGCCTGCCACCCGGCCAAGGGGCGTGTGCAGGACGGAAGGCCTGTGGGCCCCAAGGCTGTTTCCCTTCCTGCTTCCCTGGGCTGCTGTTAGGATTCCTACCCAGAAACTTAGAGTTCTCCACCCCCAACGTCATTCAGAGAAACTTGCATATAGGGTACTGGCTGTGCCCAAAGTTGGAGGCGCAGAGCTGGCCTGACACAGCACCCATCGTGGTGTGAGGAGGAGGAAGAAGAGAATGGAGGTCTGAGGACTAAGGCCCTAAATCTGCTGCTATTAGCAAAAGAAAAGGAGAAAAAGCCGGCTGTGTGGGGACCCGCTGATCTGCTGGGAAGTTACCACGGGCCCCCTCCCCTCCTGGTCCTGATGGAGGAGACCCCGCTGCTCACACCAGGTTCTGGGTCTGTCCGTAGACGGCACTCCCCTGCTGTCTGACCTCGTGTGCAGGCAAGAGGGCCCCACCGCAGGAGCAGGTCGGCTCTGGTGAGCTGTGAGGATGGAACCCACAGCTGGGGAGTCCTGAGCCCTCCCCCTAGCTGGCTTTTAGTTTACTCGGGCTGGCCTCTGCACAGAGGCTGCTCCCAAGGCCAGGCGGGGCCCTTTGAGTAGTGCTCCCCACCCTGGTTGAGGGCAGCAGAGCGTGGGCCTGTGAGTACACACGTCTGCGCACAAACAGGCTTAGACACTTGGCCTGGGGATGCCTGGCCAGAGTACAGGAGGGCGGGACAGAAATGCCAGAGGCCCAGGGCTCACCATCAGTTTTGCCATTCCCTGAAGACCCTTGGGAACTGGCATTTCTGGGAGTCTACCCTGAGGTGTCACTCTCAGAAGCCTGGATGGCAGCTGTACCGTCTTTAGGCACCTGTGCCTTTATCCTTTAAGGGTACATGCACTGTGAGGGACCCTGGTACTGGCATAGACAACTGTGCCATCCCCTGGCAGTGAGTGGAGGGAATGCCTGACACAAGCCCCTTCCCAAGCCCCTCCCCCCATCCTGCTGGGGGCTTGTCAGTGTCCCCTCAGTCGTCGCTGTCCACCTTACAAGATGGTGGGGAGACCGCTCTATGCTTAGTGTCCTGGACATTTGCCTGTTCGCTCTGAGACATCCTCCCCGCCCTTTCCCTGCTCTGCTCTGTAGTGAACAGGTGTAATCCCTGCAAACTACATTTCCCAGGCTCCCTGGCAACTGGCTTCCTGTTAGGCCTGACCATTGGGTGCACTAGTGGGAAGGTGGAGGGCGGGATGAAGGGAGAGGCCATGGTATTTCTCCAATTCTCTGCATCCCGGGCAGTGACTGTGTCTCCCCCGTGGTACTTACTCCTGCCTGGCAGCCCTGGCCTTTGGACTCACCGTCTCCTCCCACCGCCCCGTCAGCAGGTGGCTTCCTGCTATTGCTCGTCTCTGGGTTGTCTCCCGATCTGCACTTGGCTTTCCGGCTCATCCGACACCATCGTCAATAGTTTCCTGTAGTAACTTTCCTCTGTTGAACTTTCTGGCTTGAGTTCTATTTTCCTGACTGGATCCTGATAAACTTAGTTTCGTTGCTCTTTTTAAACTTGGTTCTTCAGAGAGAACAGTGCGCAAGACAGCAGAGGGAGTCTTGCCAAGCCCCGAGCCAGAAGTAGCTCTGGCAGTTAGGAGCTGTGTGACTTTGGACAAAGAAGATAACGCCTGTGAGCCTCAGTTTCCTAATCTGTAAAATGGGCTTAATAACAATACACAGGAGAACGTGTTGCTTTGCTGTCTCCCTGGGTTCTGGGGGGAGCGTGGAAGGGTCTCTAGTCTTGGGGAGAAAACAGGAACAATTTCAGCAGCAGAACCAAGGGTCCTCACCCTGACACTGTAGCTGGGGTCTGGCCAGATAAAGGCCTTGGGACTTGGCTGCCGGGGGTGGTGTGTGAGGACAGACACAGCTTGGCTCCGCTGCTGGAGTGTCCTCTATCACCAGGCAGCAGGTGTCTGGCTAGAGCGCTGGGAGGAGACTGAAGTGCTCGGCTCTGAGCAGAGCTGCTTTCCTCCAAGAGGCCAGGCTCAGTTGCTCTGGGAGCTGCTGGATCATTCTCACCCCCACCCTCTGCACCTCCTTCCTTGGCAGCCCCCAGCCCCACCGGAGTCTTGGATTCTCCCTATGGAAATACATAACTTCAGGCAAAACGTACGACAAGTTGCAGACAGGCCTGGAGGAGGCAGCAGGTGAGCACAGCTGGACCCTCACCTGGGGCTGGCCACTGACACAGCCGTTGCGTGTCCCTGTGGTGACTGATCCAGCTGACTCACTGGGGGGCCCTGGCTGAGTTCTTTCCTGGGTGCCACGTTCTTGCACTCATGCAGTGAAGGTGACAGCACCATCCTTGCAGGTCGTCAGGATGTTAGAGATGATGGATGTTGATAATGGCACTCAGTAATAAGTTGGTGTTACTTTTGTTGTTGCCTTCCATTGCTGATGACTTCCATTGCTGGTACCAGGACGGCTCGAGCTAGGACTACTGGTATGTGCATGCAGATGGGTGTTGTCAGGGAATGAGAGAGGGGTCTAGAAGTAGAAGCTTGAGTGAAGCAGTTTCCTCCTGGGCATAGCACTGAACCCCAGAGACCCAGCTGGAGCCTTTGGCCCAGGCCTTGGAGGGCAGAAGGAGGGGAAGAGTATGTCCACCTTTGGGGCTTTTTACCTGGATAAGGTGGTAATAAGAGGAAGCTCCAGCTTCCTTTTTTCAAAATCCTCACCTCCCAGTGCTCCCAGCCCCTCCACTGTTATCTGGACTCCGTGGTGAGAGATGCTAGCCCTGCTGTCCTGAGGGCTCATCAGTCAGCCATGTCCCCAGCCCTCTAGAAGCTCAGGGAGCTAGCCTAAGGCCTTATGCCATTCCATCCCTCAGCCCTGCTGGCCAGGCCAAAACTCTCTAGAAGGAGGAAGGAGAAAAGCAGACCCCCAGAGCATTCCTTGTAGGTCTGGGCTGGTCCCCAAGGTGATGCTACCACAGCCTGGCACAGCTTGCCTCCACTGCCTGCAGATACCTGATCCCCCCCAGGCTGCTCTCAGCAACCTCACTCCCCTCTTTTCTGGCTGTGCATGCTCAGCCTTTCATTCTCCCCCAGGTTATCATAGCCCCTTTCCTAGTCTCCCTCTCCCCTCCTGTTGGGTCCTCCAGTCCGCCTTCCACTCAGTAATTAGAGCGATCTTTCTCTGAGGCCAGTCTGGTGATACCAGTCCTCAGCTTCCGACCCTTCAATGGTTGCTCTTGGAGTGACATCTACTCTTCACTTTGCCATTCAGGGCCCTTTCTGGTTCAGTGTCCATGCAGTCATTCCCACTGGCTTCTTTTATATACTCTCCTGCCCTCCAGCCAAACAGGGTTATTTTCTGTTCCCACGCAGATGGCAATGCTTTCCCACATGGCTTTTGTTCACAGACGTCCATCCCATGGAGCACCACCTCTCTCTTCTCTGATCAGAACCGACTTGTCCTTAACCCAGCAAAATGGTGCCTTAAACCCAGTGTTTATTGTACGGAAGTCCGATCTCCCTCCCCTTCCACCTTGTCCCGCCTTGCTCTCAGACCATCTACCTGGTGATGCAACTATGTATGAATATGCCTTATCTCCCCTGTGGGACAGGAAAAGAACCTTGAAGGCAGAGAGAGCATGGCTGATTGGTTTCCAAACCCCGAGCACAGGCCTGGATCAGAGGTGGCCAAGTAGCACCTGTTGACTATGTATAGCCAACCACAATATTTGTGGTTATGGTTCTGGCTCTGGCACACGCACCTATACTCAGATAGAAACCAGGTAGACAGTCAGGTCTCTGCTACAGTCATTCTGTGTAACAAGACTTCCAAATCTTAAGGGCTTGTAGCATCCATTTTTCCTGCTCACAGGTCTGTGGGTTGGCTGAGTGGCTCTGCTTCAGGCTGCAGGTTTAAGGGTGGCCTGAACTCCCATGGGATTGGCCGGGCCAGGCTCCAGGCTCGTTCCATGTGCCCACAGCCAGGGACCTAAGCCGAAGGGACAGTGACCATCTGGGACAAACTCTTCTCATGGCAAACTAGCAAGAATGTGAGTGGGCTAGCCAAACAGCAAGGCCATTTGAAGCCACTGCTCACGTCACATCTGCTCATTTGCACTGGCCAAAGCAAGTGTCCCAGCCAAGCCTCATGTCACTTGGGCAGGGAAGCACACCTACCTGCCCTAGTAGGAAGGGCTGCAAAATCACAGGACAAAGCATGGCTCTGTTGCGGGGAAGGGGAAAAAAACTGGGAACATACTCCAGCCCAAACTCCCAGAATAAAGGTCACGCACATTGGCGTCCATGGTTCTGTTCTGCTCACAGCTATGCAGACTAGTCCCTGTCCTCTGATGAAATACATGACCATGTGGTGGTGTGTTAACCTCTCTGTGCACCTGCTTTTTTTTTCAGCAGCAAAATGGGGATAATAATACTTGTCTTAGAGGGCTCTGTGAAGTTTAATAGACTTGATACATGTTAAACACTTAAATAGTTCTCCATAAAAGTCTCAGTAAAAGTAAGCTGCCTCTATTATTACTGCTGCTACGATACAGCCAAGCATCCAATTTCACCCCTACTCCCCCTGTGCCTCCCATCCACGGCCACACCTGTGCAGAGGTGTGCCCATGTGTGTGCACAGGCAAGCGTGCCCATATGCCAGGAGTGGCCAACTGACAACCCATTGACCGCATCTGCCTGCGCACGTGTTTTCACACGTGTTTTTGTTTGGCCTATATAGTATTTCAAAACATAAAAATAAAAAATGTGTTGAGTTATCCTCACAGATGGTAAACACAGTTATGGAGTGGCTAACCTCTCCCAGGTGGAGGCATGAAGAACCCAGCACTTAAGGGTTGGATGCAGCCTGGGAGGCAGTGAGAGAACGTGTCCCCAGAGCAGGGAGGGGTGAGGGCGGCAGCGGCTGCAGGAGGACCCCAAAGCCTTGTGAATTGGACTTAGCACTAAGGAGGGCATGGGGGACTTTGAAGCAGTTTGGGAAGTGGCAGAGGCATGGGCAGGATTACAGGGATTGAGAAGCTGGGTGATAGTAGGTGAACAAGTGGAGAAGTGAGTGTAGCCAATTCTCCCAAGATTGGCTGGAAAGGGAGAAGAGGAAGAAGAGTTGGCAAGGGGGGGGGGGCGGGCATGGGAATTGGGTTAAAAATAGTTTTCTTAAAATGGGAGAGGCTCCAGCACATGCAAATACTGATGGAAAAGGTCCAATTGAGACAGAAGTCTGGGACACAGGGAACAGAAGGTAATGACCGCTGGAGGGGGTGGGCGGGGAGGAAGCCAAGTGCAAGTGCGGTGTCAGCCTTAGAAGGGAGAGAGCACATCTGCCCCACTGAGACCAGAGAAGGGGTTGCCCAGCTAGTTCATGGCCAAGATGGAGCTGGGCCTCAGGCTGCCTGTTTTGGTCATTGGTTCACTGATCATTCAACAGGTATTCATCGAGCATCTACTCCTTACCAGGTACAATTCTAGCAAGAAACCAAACAGACAAAGATCACTGCCTATATTCTAGTCATGAGAGAGAGATAATAAAGCAAAATGAATGAGAAAGTTGTAGAGATCATTAGAAGGTGAGACGTGTTGCAAATAAAAATAAAGAGGAATGGAGAACGCTCAGGGCATGTTTGCAGTTAAAATAGGATGACAGGGTAGGCCTCATGGAGAAGGTGCCATCTGACCAAAGACTTGAGGCAGTGAGTGAGCGAGCCTTGCAGGAAGCTGTCCAGGGACAGCATCTCCTGGGAAGAGGCAAGATCGGTGCAAGGGGCCAAGATGGGGGGACATGGTCAGAGCAGAGACAGTGGGGCAGTAGTGGGAGGTGAGGTCACAGGGTCCACTGGAGGGTATTGAACAGGGGAACATGATCTTATATTTAACAGTGAGTTGGGTGGCTGTATTAAGAAAACTGAAGGGGGGGTGCATGGTGAGAGGGAAAGTGGGGAGACCTGCAGAGGCTGTTTCTATAATCCAGGTAAGAGATAATGGTGGCTAGGGCCAGGGTGGTAGCAGAGGAGGTGGTGATGGGTGACTGGATTCCTGACATATTTTGAAGGTAGAGCCAACCGGATTCACTGATAGCTTGAGTGAAGAATGAAAGAACAAGAGACATCAAGGATGCCACGAAAACATTTGACTTGAGCAGCTGGAAGGCCAAGGTTGCCATCTACCGAGATGGGGAGGGCTGTGGGGGAAAGCAGGACTGGGGAGCAGTGGGGATGAAGAGCTCCACTTGGACATGAGCTTGATGTGTCTGCTAGACATCTACATGGAGGTGCCAAGTAAGCAGTGGGATATATAAGTCTAGATTCAGGAGAAATGACTTGGCTGGAAATATAAATGGAGGTGTGAGTCATTGTTATCTGGGGTTATTTGAACCCAGGAGACCAGATGAGATTATCACTGGCATGAGTCTAGGTAAAAGAAGAGATTCAAAAACAGCCCTGGAGCCTTCCAGTATCCCCCAGGTCAGGGGGAAAAGGTGGAACTAGCACAGAAATAAGGAGAGAAGGAGACAGCCAGTGAGGGGAAGGGAACGAGGCTGTGCTATCCTGGAAGCTGAAAGGAGAGCTGCTTCTAGAAGGAGGGAATGATTTGCTGGGTCAAATGCTGCCAATATGTCAAGACAAGAATTAAGAAGTTGCCACTGGGATCAACAGCATGTTGGACACTGTGATTTTGAAAATAGCAGTGCAGAGGCTGGTGGGCCTGAGGTGGGCCCTTCAAACATTTCAGGACCCTCCTGTGGGATTAAGTGAGATAGATATGTGCATTCATGCTCTATACACAAAGGTGTGCTCTAAATGCCAGGGCACCTGCTGGGCTAAGTGGTGGGAATCACACGATGGTACAGAGGACGAGAAAGTCAGTCTTGGAGTGTCCAAGTAGATGTAAGTCCTGCTGCCCTGCCTACCCCCTGCCCCCAGCAGGCTTCCCAAGCTTCTGGACGGGGGAGCAGGTACCCTGCAGGGCCTGTTTATTCACACCATCTCTCTAGACCCTCTTCTCCTCCCAGCAGATGAGCCAACCTCCCCCAAGAAGCCCAAGAGTGTTCTGGAGCCAGAGCCCAGTGATGTGGAAGGTGGAGCCATCTCTCTCCTGCCTTCTGAGTGGACCTCAGTGAGGATCAGCCCTGGGGAGGACGTAGTTGGACAAGACATGATGGCTGTGTGTGTGCTGGTCAACAGTGATGACAGCAGGTATGCTCAGGCTGCTGCAGGCTGGGGACAGAAGAGGGACTGGACAAGGAGGACAGCATTTAGAGGCTGGCCTTCTCTCCATTCACTGGCAGTGTGGCCTCTCTATACCTCTATGTGCTCATCCCTAAAATGGGGACAATCGTAACACCTGTCTCATGGACAGTCGTAAGAATCTAACAATTAATATATGGAAAGTGTATGGAACAATGCCTGGCACATCATAAACACTGTTAAGTGTTAGCAGTTGCTATTTTCTCAGAGAAGGGACAGGCTCTGGCCCCACTGTCTTCTCTCCAAAAGGCAATTGTCATGATGGCTGCATCACGGGGTGCCGAATGGGTGTCACTGTCACAGTAAAATGTAAGATGGCAATGCATGGTGATGGGGAGGCTAGGCTGGGGACTGGAAGAGGCATGAGAAGTGAATCTCTGCTGCCCTAGAGGAGTATTTCTCAGAATGCCATCCTTCCCACCAATACCAGAACCACACAGAGTGGTCGTTAGGAGTGCAGACTCCAGGCCTCCCCGGGATGCTGAATTCACTCAGGAGGTCAACCAGCAATATGTACTGATTGTTCGTTATGTTCTAGACTCCGAGGGCATAGCAGTCACCAACATAAGACAAAGGCCTTGCTCTCACAGGGCTTTCTTTCAAACTGGGTAGACAGCCAGCAAACAAGCAAATAGTTAACAGGAAAAATATCTCATATGTTCCTGCTAGAAGGATGAAATAAGAATGTATGATAGAAAGTGACTTGTCAGCTACTTTAGAATAGGTGGCCAGAAAAGGTCTCTTGTATCAGTTATCTATTCTCACAATCATGCTGAGTAACGAAACATTCCAAAGGTTGGGGTGTCAAACAACCACTATTTATTACACTTAGGATTTTGTGGGCTAGCAGGCTCAGCCCTGCAGTTCTTCTGGTCTCAGTGAGCTCCCTTGTGAATTTGGGCCAGCAGGGTCCCACTTGCTTCTGGAGCATGGCTAACTGTCAGCTGGGGTTCCAGGGAGCTGTTGGCCATGGGTCTTTCCTCCTCCAACAGGCAGCCCAAGCTTATTCACATTGTCCCATGAGAAAGCAGAATGTGCAAAGTCTCTTGAGGTCTTGGCTACCCCTATCACATTAGAATGGCCACAGCAAGTCACAAGGCCAGCCAGGATTCAAGGGGTAGGGAAATTGGCTCCACCATTATGGGAGGAGCTACAAAGGTCCATTGAAAAAGGGTGTGGATCCAGAAGGGGGATGATTGCAACTGTTTTTTGCCAACAATCTACCACAGCCTCCATGAGGAGGTGACATTCAAGCTGAGAATTGTTGACAAGAAGGGACCACCATGTGAAGACTGAGAGAAGTGGCATCCAAGCAGTGGGATGCTAGTACTTAGGCCTCTGGGTGAGTGTGGCCCAGTGTCTTCTGATGTGGCTGGCATACAATGAGGGGAAGGAGAGTACGATACCCGAAAGTAAGGCAGGAGTAAGGTTTAGTAAGACAGGGCACGGAGTTCAAATTTTATTCTAGGTCTAATTGAAAGCCATTAGGTAACTCTTAAGTCAGAAAGAGACATCTTATTTCCAATATCCAAAGATCAGCAGGCCTTGGTATGGAAAATGCATGGAGCAGAGATAGGTAGGAGCAGATGTAGGGAGGCCAGGTGGGAGCCTGTGGCTCCAGTAAGAGATGAGAAACTTGGGCCACAGTCAGGAGCAGAGGAGAAGATATGCTGATGGACTGAATGTGAAGGTGAGAGAGAGTTGAAGGGTGGCTCCCAGACTTTGATCTGAGGAACTGGATGAAAGGTGCCATTGTTTCTAGAGTAGCCTTGAGGAGGAGAAGATATCAGGGAAGATGCAGCTTTGTGGAGAAAAGAGTTCTGTTTTGGACCTGGTCGGGGAGTGGGGGGGTTGAGATGTCTATCAGAAGTCTTCATGCAGATGTCAAGCAAGCAGGAGAACAGAGAAGTGTCTGGGAGGCAGGGCTGAAGACCATGATTTCGGGGCCAGTGGCATATGGAGCCTATGAAACCAAGGATGCCGACGAGTTACCTGTGGAGTAAGAATATCTTCTCACAGATAAAGAAGAGCTGAGCCTGGAGGAGAGCCCCAGGACATTTGAACAATCACTGGGCAAGCAGAGAAGGGGCTGGCAAAACCCACAGGAAGGAGAGAAACTAACGGAGGCTGCGTTGTGGAAGCTGAGAGGAGAAGGGAGAAGTTTCGAGAAGGAGGGGGTGGCTCACTGTTTCGGATGAGAATGGAGAATTGGCCTCTGGATTTTCCAACAAGAGGATCAGAAACCTGATTGGAGTAGATGTGGGAGGGATGTGA
This sequence comes from Panthera uncia, assembly GCF_023721935.1. Taxonomy (NCBI): domain Eukaryota; kingdom Metazoa; phylum Chordata; class Mammalia; order Carnivora; family Felidae; genus Panthera; species Panthera uncia. The sequence goes on along the minus strand of NC_064808.1, from coordinate 44,707,460 downwards.
GGAGAGAAAATGGATACTGCAGTGTAGATAACTATTCATGAGGTCTGGTGTCTTCTGACACCTAGGGGGCCTAGGAAGATACATTTTAGTAAGTCCCACAGGTGATTGTGACACATGTCTGCATGAGAGCCACTGCCTTGGAGTGCCCTTGGTGATCACTGAGGTGAGAAGGAAGGTCCTGCCCCAGTTCTCACAGCCTTCTGGGCCTCCATTAGACTTGACCATGTCCATCGTAAGAGGCAGAAACCCAACTCAACCCAGCCTAATTAACAAAGCAAATACTTCGTTTCCTTTCACTGGGAAGTCCAAAGATAGTTCTCTCTCCAGGCAAGGTTGGAACCAGAAACTCAAACAACCACTCTCCACTGCTGCCCCTCTTACAGCGGATTTACAACCATCCCCAGAGAGGCTGTATCCACATGTGGAACTCTCAGCTGCTGAGGGCCTCAGCCCACATCCATCAGTCCGTGCCCATGTACCAAGATCTCAAGGTAGACCTCCAATGGGTACGGTTCACTTTGCATTGCACCTGTGGGACTAATCAGTGAAGAACACTGAGCTGCCATGACCAGCATGCTTGGGCACCAGGATGGATGGAGAGTCCACCAGGGTACACAGATGGAGAAGGGGCAGTGCCCCAATGGACACACACAGGCTGGACTTATATACATAGAGAATAAATACAAGTGGTCATTAAATTCACAGCCCTACAGGTTTGCGCCTCCCCCAAGCCCCGGGCGGGGGTGGGGGGGAGGGACTGTGTTTTTGCTATCCCTGCTGCCTAAGGATACACTGCTTCTACTTTTCTGCCACTTGAATTCCTGCCAGTCATCCAAGACCCAGAAAAATACTCTCCCTCCAACCCACTACTCCTCTCTTTCCCCCATCAATTCCCACAGGACACAAGCGGCATTGAAATGCCTGAAGGTTTAGGCCCAGGTCCTAAATGATAAGCTCATCTTACCCCGGAGAGCCAAGGAATCCTGCTCAAGGATCCTGAACGTAGGAGGACCCACCTTCGTGCAAGCACATCGGCATATATTTGCTGGGCTTCGTCCTGCTTGGGTCCGTGCTTATATTTGTTGGCTAGGGCCCCAGAAAGTACCAGAGCCAGGGCAGCTTAAACAACAGAGATGTACTGTCTCGTAGTTCTGGACGCTGGAGGTCCAAGATCAACGCGTTGGCAGGCTTGTTGGTTCCTTCCGAGAGCCGTGAGGGGGAATGGTCTGTTCCAGGGCCCTCTCCTCAGTTTGAGGATGGCTGGCTTCATGTGCACATGGTGTTTCCCATCTATGCCTGTCTGTGTCCAAATCTCCTCTTCTTGAGGGACATCAGTCATAGTGGATGAGGGTCCACCCTAATGACCTCATTTGAACTTAATTGTCTCTTTATAGACCCTATATCTACATGCAGTCACATTCTGAGGCATGAGGGGTTAGGACTTCATATGAACGTGGGAGGGGGGGCGATAACAACGCCTGAGGTAACTACACCACTGTCTTCCCCCAGAGCCCCGTGGTCTGCTGGCCGCACTGATGGGCAGGACACGCTGTGGGCCTGGGGGGTGAACTACTGGGCCCTCCGCTTACCCACTGTCTCCCCTTGTTCCTCCAGCTCTGAGGCAGAGCCAGACTGCAGTGGCAGCGAGGCCTCCAGTGCAGAGCCCCGTGAGGAAAGACCCCGGCGGCCAGAGCCCCCACCCCTACCGCAGCCCCTCACCAGGCACAGCTCCCTGAGGGAGGCCCCGACCAGAGAAGTCTCTCCACACTGCCCTGAGGAGCCCCAAGCTGTGCAAGGTGAGCGGACAGCCTGCCTGGATGGGAGCCAGGCTTGCTTGATCCTGGGGCACAGGGAGGGAGCGGAGACACCCCCCCCCCCCCGCCCGGCAACTGTTTCCTCACGGAGAATGAGGGGCCAGTAGGCCCAGCCCTCAGGCTCAGAGGCAGTGAGGCCAGGGTATATGTGGGGGTGAGGGGACTGGACCCAGGCCCAGCCTCTTGCTCCATAAGAAGCTTTGGAATCTCAAGTGGGGTGTATGGCAGAGGGGCCTGACTGACTGGCTGCGGTGTGTCCCGGGCTGGCAGAGATAAGGGGGGCCCCGGCACCCTCTCGCCTAGAGCAGTCTCCTCTTTGATATCTCTTTAGAGCATTCCATAGCCCCGCTAGAGAAAGATGTGGCTCAGTGCATGGACCACAGCCATCTGGGTGGCACAGCTTCCCTGGGGGCCCCTGGGGACAGCACAGGGCCATCAGCCGTGCTTGGGACACGTGGCACGCACTAAAACTTGACCTGCGCAGGAATAAATACACTCTCACTAAGTACCAGTTTGGTTTTCCCAAACATGGCCCCATGGCATCCTCAGGACAACCCCGCTGGGGTCGGTAAGCTCACCATTTTACCTGTGAGCAAACACACTGTGTTTTCCCTAGGTCTCACGGCTGGTAATCGGTGTGGCTCCGTGCTGGGGCCCTCCGCACCCTAAAAAGTCGTTGCCTTTAGCAGCCCAGCTTGTGTTAATAAAGGTGGCCTTGAATTGAATGTTTTGATTCAGTCAACAGTAACTTGTGACCTCGGGGCTGGGAAGAAGCAGGCTCACTGAAACTTCCCACCTGAGGCACCAACAGCTTCACTGCCCTGGGAGAGCGGGTACTCAGCTTGTCCTGCACACCCCTCTGGTGGCCGAGAGCAGAACTTCCGCCTGAACCGAGAAACAATCTCCCAAGGCTTGGTTTCACGGGAAAACCCGAGCGGGGCCGGCCTCCTGGAAGTTCTGGATTTACCCTCCCCTGTGAGCCTTTTTAAAAAAGGGCACATTGGGGCGCCTGGGTGGCTCAGTGGGTTAAGTGTCCAACTTCAGCTCAGGTCGTGATCTCACAGTTTGTGAGTTCAAGCCCTGCGTCTGACTCCGGGCTGACAGCTCAGAACCTGGAGCCTGCTTCAGATTCTGTGTCTCCTTCTCTCTCTCTGCCCCTCCCCCACTTATGCTCTGTTTCTCTCTCTCTCTCCCTCTCCCTCTCCCTCTCCCTCTCCCTCTCCCTCTCCCTCTCTCCCCCCAAAATAAACATTTAAAAAAAACTTAAAAGTTATTTTTAAATAAAATAAGACAAATTGTCATCAGGACGTACTTGTTAAAAACCACTGTGGTGCCGTCCAAAAGGCTAAGCATATGAAGGGGACAGAGCGCTAGCTGTGCTGTGCCCAGCTGAGTGCAGACTGCCTCTGTCTGGTTATGTGTGGCCTCTGTCTCCTCTCCCTGGGCTCCGGCCTCCTCCTTTATAGATATGAAGCCTGCCTGCCTTTCATCCCCTCCCTCCATTTTCTCCTCTCTCCTCAGTTGCCAGGGGATTTTAGGCAAGTTATAAAAAAGACATAATACAAAATTACATGTCACTCTCTATAAAAGATAAATCCCCAAGGTCAAGGTTAACAAAACCAGTTTAGGAGTTAGAGACTCCAGCGAGGCAGGCTGCAGTCCTAAACGGTTGCTCTAGTGGGATCATGAATTTGATTCTGAGTTTTCTGGCAGCCAGATTTTGAAAGGAAACACAATTATTATTCATAATAATATTCATAATTCAAAACAATGTATTGGCTTGTAGCAAGTTTCAGATCTGGTACCACTTTTCCTAGTGCTTCACTCTGTAGAAATTGTCCAGCTCATGTTAAATAGATGGCATTGAGGGATTCAGGAGTCCCTGTCTTGAGCGAGGCTGTCTTGTGCAACAGCCCTGGCTGGCAGGTGAGGGCATGGTGACAAAACATGGCTCAGCAGGAACACTTCTTCCAAGGGTACAGGGCTGCATCAAGTCAACAAGGCAGTGTGGCCAACGCATTTTGTTCCTGACAGTCTAGTTTGATTCCAGAATGAAATACAGAGTAGACAGAGAAGTGGATCGACGGCATGACATCCAGGCAATCTTTTACTGATTTCGCCTCCATGCATCATGTTTTTGATCGTTGCTAGGCGGACCACATTGTAAGGTTAAGATCTCTGGTACCATCGAAGTGTGGTGTTTTGTGTTGCTAGTTATGGTGAGTCTGTTATTTTGCGAGATAATATAGGGTTGTTATGTTGTGCATGTTAATGGAGCTTCATGAATCACAATGTTCCCTTGGATAAATGGCTCAGAGCTGAGCTGAGGGAATGCCAAACAAAGCTGAGATACTGCTTTAAGAAGACTTCTGGTTTGCACACCTATGCCAATCCGGCATTATTTACAATTGCCAAAGGGGGAAATGCCCCCAAGTTCAACAATAGGTGACCAGATAAACAAAGTGTGCGATATTCATATAATGGAATGTTATTCAGTGTTAAAAAGGAATGAAATTCTGACACACTGCCACATGGATGAACCTAAGCCAGACACAAAAGGACAAGCATTGTATGATTCCACTTCTACGAGGTCCCTAGAATAGCCAGATTCATAGAGAAAGCAGAATGGTGATGACTGGAGGGGGTGGGGCGGATAGGAGTGTGGGGAGTGACAGCTTAATGAGTATCAGTTTGGGATGTAGAAAAAGTTCTGGAAATGGATGGTGGTGATGGTTACACACTGTGAATGTCCCTAAGGCCCCTGAGCTGTAGACTTTAAAATGGTTAAAGTGGTAACTTTGTGTTACATATATTTTACCACAATTTAGAGAAAGACTTCTGGGACTACCTTGGCTCATCAAGGAACCTATTGTATCTTCAAAGTTCTTCAGCATAGAGCCTGACCAAGATGATGGCCTGATATAGAATTTAAGCCCTGTGGGGGTGCCTGGGTGGCTCAGTCGGTTAAGCATCTGACTTCAGCTCAGGTCATGATCTTGCGGTTTGTGAGTTCGAGCCCCATGTCGGGCTCTGCGCTGACAGCTCAGAGCCTGGAGCCTGCTTCAGATTCTGTGTGTGTGTCTCTCTCTCTGCCCCTCCCTGTTCATGCTCTGCCTCTCTCTCTCAAAAATAAATAATAAAACATTAAAAAAAATTTAAGCCCTGTGTTATCGAGGTTCAGTGGAAAATGTGCAGTAACGCTCCCCTAAGACACCTAGTTCAGTGGTTCTTAAAAATCTTGTTTGAAAGGCAGATATCTAGGTCACCACCTTCAAGAGATTCAGATTCAGTGGATCTCAGTGAATCAAGAGATTCAGATTCAGTGGAGTAGAGTCAAGTGTCTGCATTTTATGTAAGTGCCCCAGCTGCTTCCATGCAGGAGGGCCACGACCTACACGTTGGGGAATCACAGAGGAGCAGCTCAAGAGAGCCTGTCTGCGTGTGTTGTAAAATGCACACCTAGACAATTAAATGAATCAATCAAGTGTATTAGGTTTTGGGCATGAGCTAATTGGAACTGGGGGCGGGGAGGGGGGTGCGGCAGACTGCCCCAAATTACTCTGGCTTAGAAAAGTTGGTATTTATCCATTTTTTTCTGACAATAATTTGACGACAGGATGGCCCAGTGACCTATGGAAGATACTACTCGTTTGTAACAATAAAATGATATCATTCACACCATATGACAAAATACTTACCCTTATTCGTTTTGTAGCAACTCAGGCACTAAGATCTCCAAAAGTGCTCCCTTAAAATAAATATAAATAAAATATAAACTGGGGGCACCTGGGTGGCTCAGTCGGTTAAGCGTCTGACTCTGTCTCTGGTCATGATCTCAACATTTGTGAGTTCGAGCCCCGAATCAGCCTCTGCTGTCAGCAAAGAGCCTGCTTCCGATCCTGTCTCCCTCTCTCTCTGCCTCTCTCTCTCTCCCTCCCTCCCTCCCTCCCTCTCAAAACTAAAATAAAACATTAAAAAAATAATAAAAAATAAAATATAAGCTGAAAATAAGGGAACCAGGCTTGCTTTATGCTGCTCAAAACGACTGGATCAAATCATTGCCACCCACCCTGCTGTTCCTGCTGTGGTAAAATAGGTGTGCATGTGGTAGAGAAACCAGAGCTGCTCTCACCGAAGCCTGGAAGCTGCAGAAAGTTCTACCTCTTCTCCCCCTTCCCTCCCAGAGCCTCCCAAACCCTTTGGGAGTGTGTGCACGCGTGTCCTGTAAACACCAGGGATGGAAAAATCGCTTGTGAATTGTAGCTACTTCTAGTAAGTTTCATTCCACAAAGAGAAAAGCCGAGGAGAAGCAACAAGAGCTTTAAGCAGTCTTCTGTGTTTCTTGAGAAATTTCGCCACTCGGTGATTGAAAGGACAGCGCAGGTCAGCGAGATGCGGCTGCCCTGGAGTCCTGCTCGCCCCTGACGTACACTGTCCAGCCTGGCCAACCCCGACCTGCGCCTGCGGGAGGAGCGAGCCAGATCCGTAGGTTGTGAGATGCGGAGGCCGCACGCTGCACCTGTCCACACGGCAGGGCTTGATATGACAGCAGGCCTGTGGGACAGGGAAGCCACAGGAGAGAACGGGCTCAAATTGTCTCCAGGTGGAGTCAGGGAAAGAGGGGAGCCAGGGGTCTAAGGAGCTGGAGGATCTCGTCCCCAGGAAAAGAAGCCCCGGAAGTGGCTGCCGCCCGCACCTCGCAGCCCGGCTGACGAGCACCGAAGCCCAGCTCTGAGCCGTGGCAGGACTTGGGACTTGGGCCTTCCTCCCGAGATGGGGGCAGGGCGAAGGGAGAGAGAGAGCTGGGCTTTGGCTCCAAACCTTCCCTACGCCATTCTCCCACACCTACGTCGCTCTCAGAGCGTCCTTTCCTTCCGTACCACCCAGTCCCACCAGGGTGTGCATTCGGGTGTACGTGTGGCACCCCATTCTACATCTCTAGTATGAAGGTCCACCACAGGGACCCGGAGCCTGAGGCCAAATCTGAGGGCCCAGTGTAGGAAGGAGGTACATCTGCATTTCTCACACCCTAAATGGCCAAGACCATGGGATGTCTTGGGATGTTCGTATTGCTCAGCTAATTCTCAAGACCCAGCTGGGTGGAGGGTCTTGAGTACACAGCCTACAGAATCCTGGTTCCCAAAGGGTCTGGAAGGCTCTGGAAGGGAAGGGGGAGAGGAGGTAGAACACTCCGCAGCTTCCAGGCAGGCTTCAATGAGTGCAACTCCGGTTTCTCTACTACATAAATGGGACATTGATGTGAGACTCCAGCTTTGAAGAACTGCTCTGTTAACAAGCAAGCGTGTGCACAAATGCGTATATGTACACGGGCATGCATGTGTGCACACAAACAGGTACACACGTATGTTAATTATGGGTGACTTAGAATGATGGCTCATAATCTGAGGCATTTTCTGAATGATGGCAGTACCTGTCGCATAGCAGGGTCTCAATACATATCCGATGAATGACTGAATGAAAAGCTGGAGGTGTGCGTCGTAGGGACAGGGAGATGTGGTCTGAGAAAGGTAGGTTATAATTATTGGTCTACAAAACGTGCCACAAGAGAAAAACCCTGTGGTTATTCTGCGCATTTAACAGACTCTCCCTCCCTCCCCATCTCCCCTGCCCCTTTCTTTTTTCCACCACAGCTCTGCTCCGGGCCAATAGCTTCCAGTCTGTAACTCCCAACAAATACCAGAGCTGCAGAAGAAAATTCCAGTCCAGTGAGTCATGAGCTCTCTGGGAGTGGGTGGGGAGGGACAGGGGCAGTGTCCTCTGGTTCATTCTCAGGGGCAGCTGTTCTCATTCCATGCGTGTCCTCTCTGACCTGGGCTCCTGGATGCGAGCAGCAAGGAAAGAAATAGTAGTTTGGCTTTGTTTCCACTGCTGACTCGGGGAAGCATTTTCCAAGGATTTGGGACCTTCCCTGCCTCTTCAGCTCCTCAGTCTGGAATCATGGAGCCTTACAGCTCTACGGTTGCACCTGGAAGGGGTCTTAGCAATCACTGGCTCCAAGATTTTTGAAACACAGGTGGGGAAACTGAGGCCCAGAGCCTCTATGTGTTTTCATTCCAGGCACTGGAGTTCGACTGGGGGCATCAGCCGAATGATCTCATGCAGTCATGGGCAAAGCAGTGAAGGAAGCCACACCCACACCCACTCACATACCCGCCCGCCCAGGCACACACACCTGCTGCTTCATCTGAGCAGGCTTTGACCCCAGCGTCCCAGAGAAGAGCAGGGCTGGGTGAGGGCCAAGGGCTGCCGCGGATGCATTAGACTCCCACTAGGGGGCGCACTAACCACACGCACGGTTGCACAGCATCCTGGGGCTGGCCACATTCTCTGTGCTGCTCTGCAGCCCTTAAGGAGCAGGCATGCATTCCCTCCCCGGTCCTGAGAGAGGGACAGGGACTCTCAGTCCATTTCCAAGTCCACCTTTGGCCTCCCCCTGCTCCCACACTCCCTCCTGGGCCTTGCTCTGGAAGAGGTGGACCCAGGAAAGCCTTGGGTTAGACAGGGGTTTCTAAAAAGAACCATTGTTGAAGTTGGAACAGAGCACTAGTTAGTTGGCTCCTTCCTTGTGAGTCAGTCCTGACTCCTGGCCCATGAGTCATTCTCCCAGCAGCCCTCAGACTCGAGCCCCCCCCCCCCCCACCTTCCTTGGGTCAGGCTGGGATAATGGGTGCCTCTGGGGCTGGACCACAGCTGCACACCTGCAGGCCATTTCACCTGGGGGCACCCTGAAATGGCTCTTGAATCATCTTGCAGTCCCAGGCAGTGAGGGCCACGAGAATAGGGAATGTTTACTGAAGGCCTGAGTCACTTCATTTCCTCAGCCTCCTAGCCCCTCCCCAAATCACAAGAATTCTGCTTCCACCGGTGGGTCCATTTGGGTAGGTGCCATCCAGTGCTTCCAGCTGACTTTAAGGAGTGCCACGAGCACAAGGGGCTCTGCCCTGCTTTTAAGAAGTTCTCGGTCTGGGCTGTGAGCAGCGAGTCTGGGGGCCCCTCCCCCAGCAGGTTAGAGGGTGCTGGAGAAGGCCTGGGAGAGAGAGGACTGCTAACCAGAAGCATGGTTTCTGGGATGGACCTGACGACCTCAATGTGTCTTTAGTTTTCCTAGGTGTTAGTTCTCGGGCCTCTGAGGGCCGGCCTTGAGTTGGGATCGTATCTGTGGGCCTGGCCCAGAGGAGGCACTCAGTTCTAGCTTGCTGAATGAAAGAGAAAATGAGTGAACAAACATATGAACCAAGGAACAAGTCTCCTGCCCTTAGAGGGCGCTCTGAGACCTCAGGAAATTTGAGTATTGCCTAAACACCAAATTCTGGGAAGCTGCACCCTGGAATCCCAGTCTTTGTAAAAATCCTCACGGCCATCTTTTTCGTCCTCTTCATTTTGCCCAAGAGGAAACCCCAGTGGGCAACACTGGTCCTGTAGTAGTGAGCAGAACCTGGGGCACCATCTCCTCGGTCCACTCACTGCCCTGTCAAGGCTGGTTCTGGCCCCAACCCCAGGTGGGAGGACAGAGGGAGCTGTCACCCTCCCCCAGCTGACCATAGTCACCAGAATGGCCTCTAGAATCGAAGGGAAAGGTCACTGCCGGAGGGCCCAGCAAAGAGACAGCTGAGCCAGAGGAGGCTTGGGGGGCTGTAATCTGGGCCCTGGTCTTCTTATCAACCCCTTTGCATGATGGGACCAGAAGGGTCAGCAGCACCCAGGACCGAGGCCCTGGCAGAGGGCACAGCAGCCTGGCTGGACCATGCCAAGCCTTCAGAGAAAACAAGAAAGAACCCGCAGAGAAGGATCTGAGGTGGTGAGTGGGGAGTCCCTGGGCTTACAAGTTAGAGAACTCTTGGCCATAGTTGGGGTCCATAGCCCCCTCTGGAACAGGTCAGCAGTTCAGCAGTGTCTTTATTGGGCACAACTCATGTGCATGGGCAGAAGAGAAGGATTAGAGTTAATATTTAGCTCGCGTGCAGCATTTACTTGGCATCCTACACCGGGCACCACTTTTTACCCCATTTTATCCCCTCAGCCTCCCCATGAAGCAACGCTAGACCTCCCGTCTTTCACATGAGGAAAGTGAGAGTCTAAGTAACTTGCTCAGTGTCAGGCAGCTGGTGTGGGTGTGAAGGAGGCGGGCTTCCAGGCTCCCCCTTTGCCATCCTCTGAGGGAACCCCAAAACCTCAGCCACCTCAGGCAGGTGAGATTTCCTGTCACCTCTCAGCTTACCTCTGGTCTTCCCCTCCCAGGTGGCAGCTTGACGGGCAGGCATCCCTTCAAGCCCTGCCCAAGTTGTCCTGAAGTGGGTGTGTGAGGAACATGAGTGCAAAGAGGCCTCACTGGCAGGGGTGGGGGCAGGGGTTAAAGAAAGGAGAGAGGGAGCAGCCTCCGGGTCACGACCTTGCGAACCCCAAGGCTTTCCTGTCAAGTTTGGTTCCCTAGGTGTCCCTGGCACTGTGTCAGAAGGTTCCAGAGAGCTCCTCAGGGGAACAAAGAGTCAGTCTGTTGAGCTGAGGGGACTTTGAGACAAGCTCAGGAGTTTGATTTGGGAGGTAGCTGAGGGAAGAGAATGAGGGGGCAAGGGAGAGGAGGAGAAGGAATTTGGCAGGAATTTGGCAAGCCGAGGACAGGAAGCAAGGCAACAACTGACTCACAGCGTTTGCCTTTTTAGGCTTGAAACATCTCATTGTGGGCCGCAACGGGGGCTGAGGGTTTGGGTGACAAGCTGGCCAGCCGCCTCCCCCGCATCGGCTCCTGGCAGCCTGGGGCCTTCTCCCAGCAGCTCCTTCCTGCCGCCCTCAGATCTGTTCCCCTGAGTTCTTCTCTCCCTCAGAAGCATTCTGGAGGGCTTCGCTTTGGAAGCCTGCTGAACTTGTGTGTGTAGTGACTGTCTTGTCAGAGCCCAGGACTGGGATATGCACTCTGACACACATTTGTGTACAAGGAAAGCAGGACAGAATCCTGAAGAACCCCCTGCCCCCGTGTGGTTCCCCCATGCGGATAGGTCTGGAAAGAACTCTTCTGGGGGTGGGGCTTGGGTTTGGCCTGGCCTGTGTGGGCTCCAGAGCAGGAGTGTCTCACCCAATGCTATGGGGAAACTGAGGCCAGGGGGTTGTATTGAGTTAGGAAGTGAGCTAACATCTGAAGGCTGGACACCTCGAAGGGAAATAGGAACGGGTCAGCTGAGCAGCCAGAAGCAGGGAATCTGACAGGAGTGGTTGAGAGACGTTGGTCCTGGGAGGTCTCTGGGGGATAGACTCTACGTGCTGGAAGGGTTCACAGGAGAGCTGGCTGGGCTGAAGGGTCAGACACAGAGTGGACAAATATGAAAAGGAGCATGGCATTTTCTGAATCCCTCTCAGGACATATTATTGGAATGGTCCCACGTGGAAGCAAAGCCCTCGAGATTTTAGATTTAAGGTTACCAGAGGGCATATTTGTGCACACGTACACACGTGTGTGCACTCGGGAGAGGGAGAGATGGATCTTATAGGCTACAACTGTCACAATTCTGCTGTTACCAGACTCATTGACTCATTGATCCCCAGGGTCCTGGCCACACTCCTTTCTCATGTTGGTCTGAGCACATACACTGCATCTCATTTGTTCCCTGACCAACAGGAACTTGGCATGAACCCCACTCCATATGCTTCAAATGATTTGATACTCATTATAACCTCCCTCCCTAGTGTTCTCTCAAAATCTCAAGCTAACCATCCTGAGAGCCTCTTGGTGCCCATGTGAGAAGGAAGAGCCTGATTCATTAGCAGTGACTACCTACCCTGTCCGTGCCCACAGCTAATGGCCAGGCATCTTGTGGGAAGAGGCCTCAGATGGTTTATTGACCAAGTGAGTTAACGCAGTCCAGATGCCAACCACAATGGCTTTGGGGGAAACTTCAGAGGTAGCCGTCCATTTCCAAGAAACGCCCTGGAGATATCTCAGGAACGTTCTCATGGGAGTGAGAAGTGCAATGGTTCTTAGACTTTTCGTCCTAGGACCTCTTCTCCCCCACAGGCTGTCATTCCTGCACCCATTCCTCCAAGGTCAAACTCTGGGCACTGGAGTCTCAGAATCAGTCTCCAGCACCTTCCACCCTCTGGCTGTGTTTATCGAGTTGGAGCTTCTCTTCAAACCTCCACCTTTTCATGATAAAATAACGTAAAAAAACAGCTCTGTAATGGAGAGTATGTTCTTTCCTTGGCAGGTTCGACACCAGTGAACAACAGAAGAACCATGTCACCTTCAGAGGAAGCTGCCCCTCTTTCTTCTTCCTCATTGTTTTCTCCTTCATCTTCTCCTCCATCTTTGTCTTCAGGCGGTGTCCCAGGGAATGTCCTGGATGGCTTCTCCCCACCTCAGGTAAATGCCCCTTGGGGCCCTGCCCCGGTGTTAGGAAGGTGAGCTGCCTGTGCCCCTCCTACCCCCACCCTTAACTCTGGATTCTTAGCAGTCTGAGGTCCCCCAAGTGCAAAGCCAGGGCCAAGAAATGCCCACCCAGGCCTTTTTCACTTGTGCCCTTCATGAAAGCTCATCCATCCTGCTCCTTCTCAGCCAGCCCCAGGGCACAGCCACTCACTCAGCAGACTCTGTGGGGCATGGGCTCTGGGCAGGACTGTGGCATGCGGAGATGCTAGGACATCTGCTCTGCCCTTGAGGGCCTGGCAGAGAACGTTGAGGAGCTCACAGCTGACGGATGGCAGACACGGAACTGAGGCTGCCTTTGACAGCAGCTGAGACTCTTGGAGGTCCATCCCTCTTGAACAGAAAATGACATCACTGAGATACTCAGGTTTGAACTGTAACCTCCAGTATGAGTTTATCAAGCCTCTGTTACCTGCCAGACCCTGGTCTGGGCTCTGGGAAGTAGGGTGCACGAGACAAATCAAGGTACGTGCTCTTGTCAAGCCCCTGTCCTATGACCTGCCCTTAGGCACCAGTGCTTTTAGCAGGGCACAGCCACTTCTAGAATGTCCCTATGTTCTTCCTTTGCCAAGGAGCCAAGTCCCTGCTCGCTACAAATGGCTACTTTCTCAGTGGAGCAAGGCATGAGTCAGTTCTAGAAGGTCAGTGGAAAGTCCTGACGGCCATCTTTCTGCCACCACAGCTCCAGCCCAGAAGGGTAACTGTCTCTCCTTCGCTTAATAGTCTCCAACAAAGAAGCCTTGGCCTCTTGGTTGTTGGAGGAACACACCTATCTACGGGTGGAATGTTCCCTTAGTAGGAACTGTGGCTAAGTTCGCCTTGGGGCATCTGGTCTGGCCACACATAGAGGCCAGGCCAGCTCTACCTGGCTGGCTGGCTGGCCCAGGAGCTGGTCAGTGCAGTCACCTTCCATTCTGGCTTCCAACCCACCTAATCCAGCACCCAGCAAAGCCTTTGATCACTGCTGATACAGGGCTCTAAGCAGATCCCAGCAGGTCCCAAGACAGCCACTTAGAATGAAGAGTGGCCCTTTGAAATCATCCTAGGCAGAATTCTTTTTTACTTTGGGGTTTGGAGATCTGAAGCGAGGCAGGGAGGGGGACATGGGCTGAGAAATGCCTCCCCATATAAATAAATGCTGGGAATCCCTAAATACCCATTAATTTTGCCCATCTCCTCTAGGTGATAGATTACAACCTGCCCTCACAGGTCTCAAGAGGTCACTTCAGCCCTTCTACCCCAATCTTTCTGAGGCGCGCCAGAGCCCAGGCAGCACCCAAGGACATGCACCTGTATCTGCCTCATGACCAAGTGCTGGAGCGGGCAGAGTACTGCATGGTGAGGCCCCAGACACCCAGCCCTGCAGAGACGGCTTCTGATGGGTGTCAGGAAACAGAGTCCCTTCTTGGGGATGCCAGAAGCATCCACGGAGGCCCACACCCTGCTAGAGGGAAGGACAGGTGCTTGCCAGACCAAGAGCTATCCCCCGGGGCTGGAGAGGACCCAGGAGAAAGGAAAACAGAATCCGGAAGGAGAGAGGAGGGTGGGTCACAGCTGACAGAGGGGAAGAGGCTGGGCTTGAAGAAGTTAGTCCTCACCCCGGAGCAGAAGACAAAGCTGCTGGACTGGAATGACTCCCTCCCTGAGAGTGTGAGCCTGGAAGCTGGGGCACAACCTGCCCAGAAAAGTGCTGACAGTGGTCGACGAGGCCATGTGCTGAAACCAGTCAGCCCCTTGCTGCTCCCCTGGAGAGTGCGAGAGACCCCGCCAGCCCAGGGAAAGGCTCAGGAGAAGATGGGGACCCCAGCTGAACGGGCTCCAGGGGAGCCAAGCGTCCCTCCACCCAAGTCCCCACTTCGGCTCATAGCAAATGCCATCCGAAGGTCCCTGGAGCCCCTCCTCCCCAACTCCACCAAGCCAGAATCAAAGCCCTTGCCCACCACCCAGCCACACTCCTGCACTCGCTCGTTCAGCCTTCGAAAAACCAGCTCCAGTAAAGACTGCAGCCAGCAGTCCCCAGGGAGAGACATGGCACGCAGGACCTCAGCCTTCTTCTCCTGGGGCTCCCCACCTGCCAGGGCTGCCCAGCCTCCGCACCCTCGCCTTCCTGACCCTGCCTTCCGTACCCACAGTTTGCCCAACCGACCATCCAAGGTGTTTCCTGCATTAGTGTCCCCATCCTGCCACAAGATGGAAGATGTCCCCACACTCCTTGAGAAAGTGAGTTTGCAGGAGACCTTCCCAGATGCTTCCAGGGTTCCAAAGAGGAAGATCTCTCTCTTCTCCTCACTCAGACTCAAAGACAAATCTTTTGAGAGTTTCTTCCAAGAATCCAAACAAAGAAAGGACCTCCAGGACCTCTTTAGCATCCACAGGGGCAAAGGGGAGCCCGTGGACAGTGCCCAGCCCCTGGAGAAGCTGGCACAGCCTTTCACTAGCACCTGCCTGGAGCAGAGGGTCCATCCTTCTCCAGACAAAGATGCAAGTAAGTGGCTCTTTCCTAACGAAAGTCTGCAGTTCGTGCTGGGCAGTTAACCATTCTTACTGGACTAACAACGGGCATCTTTCCCTTTCTTTTGCTCCCCAAATTAAATTCTGACAAAAGTAGGAAAACTTGAATTTGAAAAACGTGAAAAATTGGGGGAAAAAATTGAATTTGAAATTACATTACAGAAAGTTTTGAAAGAGACAAAGAATCGACCATAATCTCACCACTTTCTCACTCATTATCCATGTATGGCAACTTTTACTAAGTTTTACCCCCAAAATTGTATTTTTCATTTTTTTAAAGTTTATTTATTCATTTTGAGAAAGAGAGAGAGAGAGAGAGAGAGAGAGAGAGAGAGAGAGAGAGAGATTGAGAGAGAGAGAATGTACGCATGAGCAGGGGAGAGGGGCAGAGGGAGAGAATCTTAAGCAGGCTCCATACTCAGCACAGCCCAATGCGGGGCCCAATCCCATGAACTGTGAGATCATGACCCGAGCCTAAATCAAGAGTCAGATGTCCAGGTGCCACCCAGGTGCCCCCAAATTGTATTTTTTTAATCAACAATATAGCATAACTATTATGACAGTCACACATAGTCTACATAAATGCGATTTAATGGCAGTAGAATGTTATTAACACTAGTGGATATGTTACTTCATTAAATAAATTATTTTTATCTAGAAAATAATAAAACTATTTTTTCAATTTTTTCAATTTTTAGATGTTTATTTATTTTTGAGAGGGAGAGAGAGACAGAGTGTGAGCAGGGGAAGGGCAGAGAGAGGGAAACAGAATCTGAAGCAGGCTCTGGGCTCTGAGCTGTCAGCACAGAGCCCGACGCGGGGCTCGAACTCATGAACCATGCGATCGTGACCTGAGCCGAAGTCAGACCCTTAACCAACTGAGCCCTACAGGTGTCCCCAAACCGTTTATTGTTTAAATTATGCCTATGAATATATTTATATTTTATATATGTGGTATTGAACGAACATTTTTTATGCATATAGGTTTTTCTTTCCTTTGAATTATTTTTTTAGGGTAGGTTCCAAGAAATGAGATTACTGGATTAAAGATGCAAATTTTTTTTTCTTACACTAACATTGTTTCTTAACGGTGTGGATAAAGGATACATGGGGCCTCTCTGTGTTATTTCTTACAACTGCATGTTGTCAGTTTCAATTAAACCGAGAGAAAGGTAACAGTTTATATTCCACCACTAATGTATGAAGTACCTTTTCCGCCATACTGTCATCTGTATTGTCTCATATTTTAAAAATATTGCTGTTTTACTAGTCAAAAAATGGTGCCTCTTTTAAACTTAGGTTTTTTGTTACTATTTAAAAACAGTTATGTATGTGGTTAACAATGGAAACCTAGGCTTTTTATATTTAAATCTGATTATAATTTTTAAATGATTGAATTAATTAATAAATTGGAAGAATCTGACAATGTGAAAATATATTTTTTAGAAAGTAACATATATTCTCTGTCCCACTCCTCCTTGCCAAAGTTTTGGTATGTATCTTTAGAGACAGTTTAAACACATGATTTTTTTTTTTTTAATTGTTGATAGTTGGTTGATGGCTTTAAATAAACTGTGACTCTCCTGTCCCTATTCTTGAGCAACTTTGTTTTTATTTATTTATTTTTAACTTTTTTCTTTTTTTAACTTTTATTTTGGAACTTTAGTTTTCAAGCAAAAAATTAATTTCCTTCTTTGGTGCCTTAATCAGAAAGCTGTACAGATTAACAAGAGACTTTATTTTCAGCCAAGCTGAGGATAGGCACAAACAGGCTGGAGTTCAATTATACCCTTTATATCACATCGTAAACTTTAATGTGTTGTGCATTTTTTGATAGATAGTACATTCGTGTAGTTTAAAAATAAAAGGGTGTAAAATGCACAAAATAAATAGTCCTATCTCCCTTCCCTGTCCCTGAGCCATCCAGGTCCTATCCTTGATGACAGATGTTATCATCAACCTCTTAGGCATTCTTGCAGACAGAATTCATGCATATAAGAGTAATTTTATAAATAACAATATTTGTTTCTTTTTTTACATTAAGGTAGCATGCTAGCATATCGTACACACTTTGTATTATGCTTTTAATTTTATTTTAGAGATCATTGCATGTGGGCACATAAAGACCTTTCTCCTTTGTTTTCTAGCTGCACAGGATCTCTGCACAGGTGTAGATGTGGATTTAGGTAGCCAGGCCCCCAGGATGGAAAGTCAATTGCATATCTTTTGCTACTGCAAACAGTGCTGTTGTAATTAACTGAGAACTTAGGCCATTTGTCATATGTGGAGTAGTAGAGGTAGAAATACTGGAACGAAGGATATGTGAATCAGGGATTTTAATCGAGATTGCCAAATCCGCCATCAAAATGGTGCCGGTTCAGCAAAATATGAACGTGGTGTTTTGACACTTGCACTAACCAATGGGCTATCCGATTTTTTTTTTCATCTTTACCAATGTGACAGGTGACTGAGTACCTTTTCAATTTAAAAAGTCATTTGTATTTCCTTTTCTATGACCTATTATCTCTTCTATCCAGTTTTCTGTTGTACTGTTGGTATTTTTCTTAATGATGTGAAGGGACTCTATTAAAAGGGAAATTTAGCCCTTTTGTTGTGACAGGAATTACAAATATTTTTTCCAGTCTCTTGTTTGTTTATGGTGGATTTTGTCACTAAAAGTTTTATTTTTATATCGTTGTTATAAGCAGTTTTTCATTTTATGGCTCCTAGCCTTTATATAATAGTTCAGAAAGTACTTCTTCCAAGTTTTAGAAAAGAATTTTCTTACAGTATCTTTTAGGTTTTCTTGTTTGTTTTTAATTTTTTACATTTAAATATTTATATCAAGAAACAGTCCTAATATAAAATGTGAGGTGTGGATCCAGCCCTGTTTTGGTTTTGTTTTGTCTTAAGCTGTCTCCCTGGTTATTCTAAAATAATTTAGTGACTAATCCATCTTTTCTCTTATGTGAAATGACGTATTTGTCATGTATCAAATTCCTGTACTTGGATGGATTTCCCTATGTGTCAGTACCACACTGTTTTAATTATTTTACTTTATATATTTATACCCTTTTAAATTTATGTATGTACTGTCAGATAGGAACAGTATTCCATGATTGATCCTCTCTTTCAAAATTTCCTGGCTCTTCTTCCTTGTTTGATATTCTATCTGAACTTAGCCTCAGCTTGTTTATGTACAAAAAAAAAGATCCTATGAGTATTTTCATGGCATTAAGTTTACAAACTAAGTTGGCAAGAATTCACAACCCTATGATATAAATTGCCTTTCCATTTGCTCTCTGTTTTATGACACCGCCCCCAGAATATTTTAAACCTTACATCATACAGGTCTTGCATATTTATTAAGTTTATTATAATGTATTTGTTTTTATTATTGCTAGTGTAAATAAGACCTTTTGATATATCTTTCTACTATTGTTTGTATATCTGAAATGTATTGACTTCTGTATAAATACTTTTTGCCCATCCATTGTGCTGCCTTCTACTTGCTTATGAAAGCTTTCCAGTGGCTTCTCCTGGGTCCTCCCTGAATATGCAATCCCAACATCTGTAAATAATGATAATCTTACCTCTTGTTTACAAGACGTATACCTCTAATTTATTTTGTTTCCTTAGTTTCTTTGGTTTCTAGAATCTCCAGAACAGTATTAACTAAAAGTGGTGATGATGGTTTCCTTATGACATTCCTAACCTTAATGAGAATGCACCTCATTAAGGAGAATGTTTTCCCATCTAAGCATGATGCTTGCTTCTGGGTTGACTGGGATATATTTAAACACTTCAAGGAAATTGCCATCTAACCCTACTTTACTGAAAGTATTTTAAATCGTGAATGGTTGTTGAATTTTATCAAATGATGCTCGGCACCCTTCAAGATAATGGTATGATTTTATTTTCTCCATAGTTTGATTAATACTATGAATTATGTAATAGATTCACTGATATTGAACCATCCTTATATTGCTAAAATGAATACCACTTGGTCATGGCATCTTATTATTTTAATATAACTGTTCTGTTTGTTAGTATTTTATTTAAGATTTTTGCATTAAATTCATTCAGAAGATTGGTCTTTACTTCATTTATTTCACATTTAGATGACTTTTGTATATGCTGATTACAATAAGTGGGGGCCAGTGTGTTTTCCTGATTTATTTGTCACGGAGAGCTCTTTCATTTACATTCACTGAGAAATGGTATGACTTCCTTGGCTTGGAACAGAATGAGAAGGTAGAGAATGGAATTAGGTTAAGGCTGACCAGCCTTAGAAATAGTGCCTGGGCCCATTTCATGGAAGAGTTTGTCTTTGTCTCAGGTGTTCTCAGGTCAATATCCTAAGAATGCAAAGATTTTCCCTACCCTATGAGATTAGGCTCAGATTAGTTTCTTTTACTACTTTTTAAATTTATTTATTTCTTAATAAAGGAATTTATTATTCCTTTCATTTCCCTGTCCAGCCCACCAATCACACACATACACACTGACATTGCTCTCTCCACAGTTAACCTGTGGGTACGCTCCCATGCAATGGAGAAAAAGAACCATATCATAACTGAAAATGAGAAACTTTCAAAACGTACTCAAATGGACATACCTCAAACTTATGATCACTTGAATAAATCGGCTGAAATTTAATTTTTCTCTTTTCCACAAAACTTCCTGGGTTCATTGATAGTATACATAAACTTCTCAGGGTCCTTGAATTACTTAGGGGCATAAACTGATTTCAAGCACTTCCCAGTGCCGATTTTATACAAACAATTTTGAATGCGAGGTATCATTCTCGTATATAATTAAAGCACCCCGAGAACCTCCTTTTTCTTTTTGCATTAAATCTTTATTGTAGTATAAAATATACACATTAAAGTACACAACTAATGAATTTTTGCAAAGTGCACATTTACTTAAATACGCCTGAGATTAAGATCTAGAAAATCACCAGCACTCAGAAGCCTCAGTCATGCTTCTTCCCACATACATGTGACACCCAACAAAAGTGCTTACCATCTGACTTCCATCATCTCGGATTGCTTCTGCAGTTTTTTGACTTTATAAACGTTGAATCATTCAGTATTGTGGTAGGCAGGATTCTCAGAGGGCCCCATGCTTTCTGCCCTGCAGATCTCATCTTCCTGAGTATGGTGGGAACGTGAACATGATGGATCTCACTCCTGTGATTAGGTTACCAGAGTTTGTGAATGTAATTAAGTTCTAAACCAATTGACTTTGGGTTAATCAAAAGGGAGATTATCCTGGGTAGCCCTAACCTAATTGGAGGAGCCCTTAATAAGGAGGGGGCCCTTCCTGAAACTCACTGGGTGAGAAAGATAGGATCCTGCTGGCCTGGAAAAAGTCAACTGTCATACTATGGGAGGCCCTACGGACAGCGGGCCTCTGAGAGTGAAGATGGGCCTCCAACAGACAGCCAGCGAGAAAATGGGCCCCATCTCCTATGACCACCAGGAACTGGATGCTGCCAACAACCTGAATGAGCCGGGAGAGAACTCTGAGCTGCAGATGAGACCCCAGCATGGCAGACACATCAATCGTGGCTTTGTGAGACACCCAACAAGAGCATCCGGTTGAGCCGTGCCTGCCTCCACTTTTGACCTATACGACTGTGACATAATAAATGGGTATCATCATAGGTGCCGAATCTGAGTTCATTGCTTCCACAACAACAGAAAATACAAGTATGTATTGTGCCTGGCTTCTTCCGTTAAACATTATTGGCGGGGGCGGGGCGGGGAGGGGGATGTGGGCAGGGTTCAATATTGTTGTAGGCAGCAGTGGTTCATTCTTTGCATTGTCACCTTCTATTCCCTTTTGTGAATATGCCACGATCGTGCATTCTGAAGCTGGGCATTTAGGTGTTCTCAGTTGCTTTTATTGTGAATAATGCTGCTTTGAGCATTCTTATACCTATCACTTGTGTTGGCTATTGTCAAAGATAAAGCCAGATGCCATGAAAGGTGTTAAGGACAGATTTTAACTGATAATACACTATTGCAGCAGAAAAGAGAGTCCAACATGAAGTGAACTCACCTTTGAACTTTACAGAGGTGGCTGGGTGTTCTACAGGGTGATTGAGGGAATAGGGAGGGGCTGAGCAAAGGCTCAGTAGAGTCAAGGAAGTGAAGAATTATAAAGGTTTGGTCGGCATAAATGCTGAATAGGCTAGTTGTGTGTGTTAGCTGGCAATTATTGAAGTTAGGATTCTATCTTCCCATAGAGACTGGGAGACAGAGGTCCTATCCTTCCTGATGATTACCTTTCAAAGGACTGGCTTTCAGGTTCTTGAGAAAGACATTCTTGAGTGGTAGGAGATTCATATACATCTCAAGGGGACCAAGGACTGTAAGAAAGGGCAGTCAGAGCCCTATCAGCAGGTGTTGACTAGAACAAACACTAAATTGCTTTGTCAGTCAGCCTTGAGTTTTCTCAGGTAGGTACTTTAAGGAGGGCTAGGGTTATCTTAGGGATGTGACTTTGAGTTGTTAGAAACTGTTAGTGTTCAAGTCTTTTCGCATAGGAAGAAGTGGGTGGGCTAAGTAATTTATGTTGAGAGTCTATAGTTTTTATAGACTATAAAAAGTTGAGGCCTAGCCACGAAGAAGCTTGCCCAGAGTTTGTTTAAAGAGAGAAGCTTTATCAGGGAACACCTGGGAGTGGATTTGATGCGTGGTAGGGTAGGCATGTACGTGGTTTGCGTTAGAAGATACCGTCAGACAGTTTTCCAAAGTGGTTGTACGAGTGTTTATACATTCCAGTAGGAAATGAGAGCTACCCTTGACCTACATTCTTGCCAACACTTGACAGTCTCAGTTTAGTTTTATGTTTTGCTCTCACCATGTTTATGAAAGGTATCTCATTGTTTTAATTTGCATTTACCTGATAATGATGTTGCACTACTTTTGACATTTTCTCTCCCTCTTTTTTAAAGTTCATTTATTTATTTTGAGAGAGAGCAAGAAAGAGCACATGAGCAGGGGAGGAGCAGAGAGAGAGGGAGAGAGAATCCCAAACAGGCTCCGCGCTGAACCCGACATGGGGCTCGATCTCACAAACTGTGGGATCATGACCTGAGCAGAAATCAAGAGTCAGGTGCTTAACCAACTGAGCCACCCAGGCATCCTCTATTCAGATATTCTCTTTCTTGTATGAAATCTCTATTCAGACCTTTTTGCCCAGACCTCTTGCATAGATGGTCCTTTCCTTATTAAGTTGTAATCTGTGTAGATTCTGGATACAAGTCCTCTGTCAGATACATGTGTTATGAGTATCTTCTCTCCCTCTTAGGCTCACTTTTTCACTCTTTAAAAAAAAAAACGGGGGAGGGTCAGAGAGAGAGAGGGAGACACAGAATCTGAAACAGGCTCCAGGCTCTGAGCTGTCAGCACAGAGCCGGACGCGGGGCTCGAACTCACGGACCATGAGATCATGACCTGAGCCAAAATTGGACGCTCAACCGACTGAGCCACCCAGGCACCCCTCACTTTTTCACCCTTAAAGGTGTCTATTAATAAACAGAAGTATTTATTCTAATGAAGCCAAATTTATCAATAGTTTCCTTTATTGTTGTTGATTTCTGCATCCTGTTGATGAAATCTTTCCCTATTCTGAAGTCATAAAGATGTTCTATTTTACTTTCTAGAACTGTGCCGTCCAATATGGCAGCCACTACTGCACACTTCAGATATGGTTATTATGAGTGAGGACTGCATTTTTTATTTTATTTCATGTTATAATAAATTTAAATTTAAAAACTGAAGCAATGCAAAATATTCTTCTAGTAAACACAACGTTTTGCTTTTTGAATTACATTTTACTTTAACCATTAAAATTTTATCACCTAAACAGGAATATTCTTTTTTTACAGAAATTTTTTTTAATGTTTGTTTATTTTTGAGAGAGAGAGAGACAGAGTGCAAGCAGGGGAGGCACAGAGAGAGAGGGAGACAGAGAATCTAAAGCAGGCTCCAGGCTCTGAGCTGTCAGCACAGAGCCCAATGTGGGGCTTGAACTCACGAACCATGAGATCATGACCTGAGCCAAAGTCGGGCCCTTAACCGACTGAGCCACACAGGCACCCCTAGCCAGGAATGTTCTGTAAGTATAAAACATGTGCCAGATTCTGAAGACTTAGTATGAATGCAATAATGTAAAATATCTCAGTAATTTCTATATTGACCACATGTTGAAATGATAATATTTTTGACATTTGGGGCTACATAAAATACATGATTAAGACTAATTGCATCTGTTCCTTTTCACATTTTTTAATGTGGCTAATGGAAAATTTTGAGATACATGTATGGCTCATATTTCTTTTGGACAACAGTTATAAAAGTTTTATTCTTCTACCTTTTGCAATTTAGTCTAGTACAAAAGTAGGATAGATATTTGTGTATTCTGTGAGGTAGAGTGAAGGTTTATTGGTTGTTTTTTTTCTTCTTGTTTTTCTTGATTCAGCAGCATTTATTTTTAAAAGGCCATCCTTCTCCTCCATTTCATTGCTGTGACTTCTGTCATAAATTAGGCAGGTCTGTTTTTGGCCTTCTATCCTGTTCCACTGGTTGATTTGTCCTTGCACCTCAGTCAGGAAGTGGTTTTATAGTAAGTCTTCATAGCCTGGAATAGACCCTCCACTTTGTTCTTCTTCAAGACTGTCTTGGCTATTCTTGGCATTTTGTATTTCCATGTGACTTACTGAATCAATCAATCATTTTCCACAAAAATATTTTCTGAACATTCGATTGGGATCACATTGAATCTATAGATCAATTTGGAGACAATTAACATCTTTGCATGTTGAGTCTTCAAAGCCACGGACATGACATATCCCTGAGGTGTTCTTCAATTTCTTCCCGTGTTTTGTGATTGTAGAGATCTTGCACAATTTTCATTAGATATATTCCCTAGTATTCGATTTTTTGGTGCAGTTATAAATGATACAGTCTTTAATCGATTAATTTACAGATATTTGGTAACTTTAGAATATTGAGTCTTCTGATCTAAGAATATACAATAGTCCTCTATTTAGCCAGAGTTCCTAAAATTCTAGATATAAATCCTTCATCAGACATGTGTTTGCAAATATTTTCTCCTAGTTGATGGATTATCTTTTTATTATCATCAGAGCATCTTCCAAAGAATGGAAGTTTTTAGTTTGATGAAGTCACCTTTATCAATTCTTTTATAATTTGCGTAATATTTAAGAAATCTCTGCTACACCTAAAGTCACTGAGAATTTCTCCTGGGTTTTCTCCCAGAAGCTTTACAGTTTTTAGCTTTCAGGCTTGGATCTACAATCCAATTCTAATTAATTTTTTATAGTGAATTGAAGTCAAGTTTTTTGGCCTGTAGATATCCAATTGTCAGCACCACTTGTTAAAAAGTCTATTCTTTCCCTCATCGAGTTATTCTGGCACCTCTACAGATAATCTGTTGACTATATACATGTGTAGGTATCACTCTGTCCTCTTTAATCTGTCCGTTGATCTACATGTTTAGCCTTACACTAATAACATGTGCTCTTGGTAACTGTGGCTTCACCTGAAAACAGGTAGTGGGAGTCCTGCAGTTTTGTTCTTAAATATTATTTTGGCCACTCTAGGTCTTTTGTGTTTCCATATAAACTTTAGAATGAGCTTGTCAGTTTCTACCAAATAAGCCCGTTAGAATTTTGATTGATATTGTTTTTCGTTTATAAATCAGTTTGGGAAGAATTGACAACTGAGTTTCTGTCTGTGAAAATGGGATCTCTCTCAGTTTATCTAGGTTTTCCTTAATTTTTCCTAGAAAAGGCTGTTAGTGTGCAGTGTGTAGTTCTGCATATTTTTTATTGAATGTGTCCCTTCAGTGTTTCATTTTTTTGTTGTTGCTATTATAAATGGAATGGCTTTCTTAATTTTTATTTTCTGTTGGTCATCGTTGATATATAGAAACACAATAGACTTTTTATATTGTCCTTGCTAAACTCACTTATTATTCGAGGAGCTTTTTAATGGGATTTTCTATATAGATAATCATGTTGTCTATAAATACAGTTTGACATCTTCCTTTCCAGTTTTTATACCTTTTATTTAAATTTCTTGCCTTATTTTTCTGCCTGGGACTGCCTATGCAATTGTTAAGAATGTACATCATTGTCTCCCCCCCCCCCCCCCCCCCCATAACGGAAGGATTATATTTCACTGCTGAATATATTGTTTGCTGTAGATTTTTAAGGCAGGTACTTTATATTAAAGAAAATTCCATCTTTCCTTAGCTTACTATGACTTTTTTCATGAATAATGGATAAATGTAATCAATTTTTTTACATCTATGGAGATAAATTTTTTTTTTACTTTAATGAATAATGTGCTGAATTACATTGACTGATTTTTTTTTAATGTTTCTTTATTTTGAGGGGTGGGGGCATGGAGAGAGGGAGAGAATCCCAAGAAGGTTCTGCACTGTCAGCACAGAGCCTGGCTCAGTGCTAGATCTCATGAACCTGTGAGATCATGACCTGAACTAAAATCAAAAGTCGAACACTTAACTGACTAAACCACCCAGGTGTCCCATTGATTGACTTTGTTATAGAGATTTGAAAATGTCACACCATTATTGTGTTCTTGGAGTAAACTCAACTTGGTCATAATGTATTGTGTATTTTTATGTATCAATGTATTGGATTTGCTAACTATTTTTAGTAGTTTTGCAGCCATGCTCATGAGAGTTATTGGTCTGAAGTTTCCCTTTCTTGCAATATCCTTGTCAGGTTTTGGATTTTATCCTAGCCTTGTAACACAAGTTGGGAAGTGTTCCATCTTTTTCTGTTCTCTGGAAGAGGGTTTGTATTTTTTTTTCAACACTGGTGTTATTTGCTCTTTAAACATTTGAGCACAAATGAAGTCATCTAGCCTAGCACTTTCTCTGTAGGGTGGTTTTTAACTGTGGAGTTAGTTTCTTTAATAGATATGTAAGTATTCAGATTTTCTATTTCTTCTTATGTCAGTTCTGGTAAGTCATGTTTTTCTTTTTTTTATTTTTATTTTTATTTATTTATTTATTTATTTATTTTTCAATATATGAAATTTATTGTCAAATTGGTTTCCATACAACACCCAGTGCTCATCCCAAAAGGTGCCCTCCCCAATACCCATCACCCACCCTCCCCTCCTCCCACCCCCCCATCAACCCTCAGTTTGTTCTCAGTTTTTAAGAGTCTCTTATGCTTTGGCTCTCTCCCACTCTAACCTCTTTTTTTTTTTTTTCCTTCCTCTCCCCCATGGGTTTCTGTTAAGTTTCTCAGGATCCACATAAGAGTGAAAACATATGGTATCTGTCTTTCTGTGTATGGCTTATTTCACTTAGCATAACACTCTCCAGTTCCATCCACGTTGCTACAAAGGGCCATATTTCATTCTTTCTCATTGCCATGTAGTACTCCATTGTGTATATAAACCACAATTTCTTTATCCATTCATCAGTTGATGGACATTTAGGCTCTTTCCATAATTTGGCTATTGTTGAGAGTGCTGCTATAAACATTGGGGTACAAGTGCCCCTATGCATCAGCACTCCTGTATCCCTTGGGTAAATTCCTAGCAGTGCTATTGCTGGGTGAGTCATGTTTTTCAATGATTTTTCCATTTTATCTAAATTTTCAAACTTATTGTTATAAGATCATTTGTATAATAGCTTCCTTGAATACTCTGTAGGGCTTTTCATCCTCAATATTGGTTATTTGTGTTTTCTGTCTCTTTTTTGTTAATCATTCTTCTTAGAAATCATCAATGTTATGTCTTTTAAAACAACCAAATTTTTGCTTCATTAATTTTCTATTTTATTTCTGCTTTATTTTTATTGTCTCTCGTAATCTATTCTTATCTTGATTATTTTCTTCCTTTTAGTTTCTTTAGGTTCAGTCAGTGGTTCTTTTTCTAACTTCTTGAAATAGATCATAGGGCATTAACTCTCAACTTTTCTTTTGCACAGTGTGTGCATTTAAAGCTCTAAATTTCCCTCAAATCACTACTTTAGCTACATCCTAGTTTATGTTGTTATGCCATATTCTTATCCCATCAGCTTAAATTTATGTTTATTTCTTCTTTGGTCTGGAGGTTCTCAGAAAAGTTCTAATCATGTTGAGATTTTATAGTTATATTTTATATTATTGATTTTTAGCTTAATCTCACTATGTCAGAAGACATACTTTGATGACCTTAGTCCTTTGAAATTTGTTGATACTTTCTATGTTCACCAACCCAGGAGCTCCTGGATCCTGTACTTTAGAGATTTTTATGGAGGCTTTTTCACATAGGCATGATTGATTATTAATTTATTTTCCAGTCCCTTCCCTGTCTCTGGAGGATCAGGGGTAGAACTGTAAGTTCCAAGCTCTGGTCACAGCTTGGTCTCTCTAATGGCCAGCCATCCTCCAGGAGCCCACCAAGAGTCACCTCATTAGAACAAAAGGTGCTCCTATCACCAGAAGTTTCAAGAGACTTAGAAACTACTCAGGAATGACAACAGTTTCGGGAGCTCTGTGTCAGGAACTGGAGTCAAAGACCAGATATGGGTGGGAATGGGGGACAGAGACCAAATTATGTATTTCTTCTTAGCTCACACTATCCTATATTAAATAGCCAATTATCTTTTAAAGAAATTAAATTTACCATTCCAGAAATGGCTCTTCATAGAGCCATTCTAAGCCATTCATGGGTCTTCATTCCATGTGCTATATTCCTTCTGCTACAGAACTTCTTTTAACATTTTTTAATTGTATGTCTTCTAACAACAAATTATCCTAGCTTTTCTTTTTCTGGAAAAAAAAAGCCTTTATTTTTTCTTCATTTTGAATGGATCATTTCACTGGATATAAAATTACAAATTGACAGACTTTTCTTTCAACATTTTGATGATCTTTCATTGTCTCTTAGTCTATTTAGATTCCAATGAGATGCCCATGGACATTCTTAACTTAGTTTCTCTGTGGGTAATATATCAGTTTTCTTTGTGTCTGCTTTTAAGATTTTATCTGTATCTCTGGTTTTCAGCAATTTTATTAGCATGAGCCTTGCTATGATTTTCTTTATGTTGACCTTGCTTATGGTTTATTGAGCTTCTTGGAACTGTGGATTTACAACTTGCATTAAATTTGTGTGGTTTTCAACAATATTACATCAATGACTTTTTCCATTTCTATCTCCCGCTATCTCCTTCTGGCACTCCATCCATATGTGTTTTAGACCCCTTAATATTATCTCACAGATCACTGAGGTTCAGTTTTTCAGTCTGTTTTTTTCTCTGTGTTTCATTTTGGATGGTTTCTACTGCTGTAATTTAATTTCACCATTTTCCTCTGCAATATTTAACCTGCTATTAAGCTAATCCAGTGAAAGTTTCATTTTAGATTTTACATTTTTCATCTTTTTAAAAACAGTTTATTTATTTTGAGAGAGAACACAAGTGGGGGAGGGGCAGAAAGAGAGGGGGACAGAGGATCTGAACCAGGCTCTGTGCTGACAGCAGAGAGCCCAATGTGGGGCTCAAACTCACAAACCATGAGATCATGACCTCAGCCAAGGTCAGATGCTTAACCAACTGAGCCACCCGGGCACCCCTGTATTTTTCATTGTTGTAGGTTCCATTTGGTTCATTTTTCTATATTTTTTACTTCCTCATTCTATTTATGCTGTCTTTTTAAATTCTTGAGCACATTTATAATAGCTGTTTTTAAATCCTTGTCTGCTAATTCCATTTATTTCTGAGTCTGCTTTTGTTAACTAATTTTTCTCTTGATGATCAGCTTATTGTCCTGCTCTTTTACATATACTTCCTGGCTGCTAGATATTGTGACTATTACATTGTAGAGTGTCTAGACTTTGTTTCTTCACTTAAAGAATGTTAAATAGGCAGTAAAAATATTTGGTAGGCGGTAGTGTAACTTGAAGATCAAGTTGTTTCTTTCAAGGTTGTTTTTTGTAAGCTTGTTTGGGTGAGTTTATAATAACCTTTACTCTAGGGCTAATTTATCCCTGTTACTAAAGTATGACTCTTCTGTGGCCTCTACTCTAATGCCACTAAAGTTTTTTCTACCCTCGCTGGGTGGAACTTGAGTATTTCCCA
Source organism: Panthera uncia (assembly GCF_023721935.1). Taxonomy (NCBI): domain Eukaryota; kingdom Metazoa; phylum Chordata; class Mammalia; order Carnivora; family Felidae; genus Panthera; species Panthera uncia. The sequence goes on along the minus strand of NC_064808.1, from coordinate 44,678,558 downwards.
ATCCTGTAAAAAGCTTTAGAGATTATTTAGCCTATAATTCCCAGCAGTTATTGGCCCAGCCTCATGCAGTTTCTCTCTATGGATCTAAAGTTTATTATTAAGCAATAGACTCAAGGAGACTTCTGTGCTTGTTCCTGAAGTGCCTTTTCTGCATAGCTCTCTACGGTTGTCTCCCCCACACATTCCAGCTGCCTCAACTCACTCAAACTCTGGTCTCTGTCTTTTCAACTCAGTGAACCTGCTATGCGCTGTTTAGGCTCTTCCTACCTGCACTGTGGTCTGGAAAGTGCCTCTAGGCAGGGAGGTACTGTGATTGTACGGCTTCATTTGCTTCTGTTCTTACCTTTATCACAGTCCTGCGCTGTCTGTTGTCCAATGTCTGGAAATAGCTGCCTCATATATCTTGACCCGACTTTCAGTGCTTTGCAGTTGGAGATCAATCCCAGAATCAGCCCCTCCATTACAGAGTGAGCAATGCTGCCAGGTTTTGTTAACTTTGCCCTGGAAAAGTTAACTCCTGGAGTCAATGGTTCTGTGGTAGAAGCGGGGAAAGGGGAAGAGATTTAGAGGCAACTATATAACTTTTTTTTTTAAATGTTTGTTTATTTTGAGAGAGAGAGAGAGAGAGAGAGTGAGTGAGACCCACATTCTTGACAGTCATTATGAGCATGTCAATCCCTGGAGAGGAAGGAGCCCATGTCTTTAGTCTTGGTATTTCCAGCAGTGTAGCTTAGCGCTGTTCCTGCACAGCACCATGTTTATTGGTTTTGTCAAGCTCAGCTGTCGAGTTGAATGTCATGGATAACATGTGGCTCACTCCTCCTCACATAATAAACATACATTGGGCACCTATTATGACCCAGATCCTATGGTAGGAATAGAGTCATCCAGAAGATTGAGTCCCAGTTCCTGGCTTTGGGAGCTCAGCCGAGTGGAGTCAGTGAAGCAGACAGGCATTTGTAGTACAGGATGATGAATGCTTTGATAGGCATATGTCCAGAGGACTCTGACGGCACACAAGGAGGAACCTAGCCCTGTGTGGAGGGTTGTGCAAAGTTTGGAGGTAGCAGAGGTGACCATAGAACTTTACATAACATTTGCCAGAAGTTTAAGAAATGCGTTACATTGAGAAATATTTTCCTCTCAATTTCAAAAGAAAATCCAATGGCCCTATAACATTTAGTTTTGAAAGTTTCTACTTTAGGCTACAAGAGTTCTATAAAATGAAGGCTAATCAGGCAGTTTGTTAATATTGCAGTATTGTTGATTTGGATCGACGATCATGATGAGGCAGAGTTGCTGCCACTGCTGACCATGACGACAAGATTTATTTAGGCACCACTAATGAACCAGGCACTGGGTCAGGCTCTTTTCATTGATTACCTTTACTCATCCACCACAGTGCTGCAGGTTAGAAGTTGTGAGTTCCGGAAGCTCAGGGAGGTGAAGTTAGGTCCTCAGGCTCACACACTCAGAAGTGAATACTCCGTGACTACTTTACTCAGTGGTAATTGAGTGGCTGGAACTGGAGGACAATCTGAGCTCACCACTAGGGGTGCCTCCTTCCGTTACTATGATGTCCTCTGAAGCTCTCTTTACCTGAGCTCTCGCATCTGGCAAACTGAAATGGAAAACAGTGAACTCCTTCCCCAGAGAGTCTGTGCTGTTATATAGATGGTTTGCATTATTTTGCTTTGAATAACAGCATATGTAAATGTGCTCCTGGTGGTTAAAATTACCCTTGTTTTTTTTTTTTTTTGTTTGTTTGTTTGTTTGTTTGTTTTTAATGTGGCCTCTTCCACTGGGGTAAATAGTTGAAAATTATGGGGAGGAAAAGACAGGCTGGAGAGAATGCTAGTCACATGGAATTGCTTCTCCTTCCCCCTCCCCACCCAACACATACTTCTATTCAGATAGAAGCTGCCACGGCAGAGTAAAGATTCCTACATTTCCCAGCACGGAGTTCTCGCTGGTTCTGAGAGTCAGTGTCCAGAGTGGGTGCATGCAGACAGACATTACTATCAACTCTGCATCAGGATGGTGTGCAAGGGCAGATGTTCTCACTGAGAAGAATAAAAGCCTCCTGTGGCACCTGGAAGACTTCACCACACACGGTCCCCAGCCAGATCACAAAGAGATTAGTGAACATGGGCCCTTTGCCGCCTTTCACCATCCACCTCTTGTTCAGAGATTCGCATATCTCCTCGCCTTCAGCTCTCCCGTGGGCCCTGCATTGTTGAGCCCTCCCTATCTTACAGTGCCTTTCCTGGCATTTGAATCATCACTTCGATGATGTGATAATATCTGCAAGTTGGGAAAATAAAAGTGGCATTTGTTTAGCCATAATTAATGAAATATTTATGTTGCATGAGACTATGTGATAAAACCTTAGGCTTAGAGTCCTTTTGCTTCTGATTACATTTGGGATTTTTTTTTTTTTCTATGACCAGACATTCTGACGCCAGCTCTTTTACACTGAGCAGATGTCATGTAGTAAAAATGGGTGCCAGATGCTGTGAGCCACAGAAGGGCGATTTGTTTAAGAGCTGGCTCCGACTTTTTTGCATTCAATTACTCTGCAGAACAAACCTTACACGAGCATTTAGGTAACTCAGCTAACTTCAGACAAGGATTTTAATAATAGATTTCATCTCTGAATGCATTCTAAGCAACACACCATATAAATGGTGTTTAAGGAATTAATTGATTTCTGCATAATACCTTTTTTTTTTTTAATATGAAAGAGCTGCAAAGCTCTTGGCAGGGACCCAGAAATGTAATTAACGTGGAGGGCCAAATTTCCAGTTGCCCTTAGGTACTGCCTCCTCCTGCTCACTGGCAGGTGCAGTGAGGGAAGGGCAGGGAGGAAGGGGGTGAGGGGAAGAAGGGAGGAGGGAGAAGCAGCTTTGGGTTGGGAAGCAGCAAAGAAGCTGAGAGTTCAGTGAGTTCTTCTGTTCCCATTTCAGGTCCCAAACACACCCCTATCCGAGTGCAGGTGACAGGGGCCGCCTCTTCTACGTCTTCCACCGGCTCCTCCTCTGGAGATGAAGAGTTTCATCCCCAGCCTTCGTTGCAGTCAAAGGTAACAAGACTTGGCAAACTAAGAAGGGCTTTTGGCTTATGGGGGCCACTCACCATCTCGATTCCAGACCCAATGTGGTCTCCAGCTGCAGTGGTTTCGTTAGAGGATCGTGTTTCCTTGCATCTGACAGCAACCGCTTTTTACCTGGAACACCCCAAGAATTATCTTTTCTTTTTTTAATTTTAACTTTTAGGAGCTCGCCTTTCTTAGAGACTCCAGCTGGCAGAAAAAAAAAAAAACAGACATATTTACTTAAAATCATTTGGTGACTGCAGCTCTTAAAGTGGGTTTAATATGTGGTCCAACAAGCAAACCATCGAAAAAATTACAACAAGCAGATGCATATTTCCCTGGGGGAAACACAGCTTCATTTAAGAAGCACTAGAGGCAGATTGCATGGAAAATGTTCTGTTGATTCTAATCAGAAATATGAAATGGACCATGCAGTTGCATGTAGACATGGATCTCCAAGGGTCCCTGCTGTGGAAGGGGCTAGCTGCGTGCCGGCTGGGGACATGGCCGTCCTTCTCTTTGCTTAATGAACAGATTTCTGGGAAACACTTTAAACAATTCCCATACTCATAGATTTAGAAGTACAAGCGTGGCTATAGGTCCTTAAATGTGTCTGTATGTCACATACGTGAAGACACATCCCATGACCAAATCTCACTGTTCTTTGCTTTATCCACTGGGGCTGGCGCCTTCTCCCTGGGGCTGGCGCATGAATGGTTGGACCTAAGATGCTTTCCAGGAGAACAGAGAAGCAGTTCACTGTGCTAACAGAGTTTATTTTTTGGAGCAGTGGGGATCTGAGGAGAAAGGGAGAGAACCACATTTATTTACTTAGACTCAACTTTTCCATATCTGGCATTAGGAGCTTTGGCATCATCTGAAGTCACTCAGGGGTTCCAGCCCCTCCATGGCCCAGCTTAGAGCAAGTCAGGAGGGGAGCCAGGACAGGGCATGAGTGGGGTGAGGGGAAGAGAGGGAGAGACAGAGGGGAAGAAGGTGAGAGGGAGTGGGGGAGGGAATGCAAAGGAGAGAGAATATGTAGGGCTTTCTCCTTTCTAACTCGGGGCATCTCTGATTAGTTCAGTACTCAACACAAATGAATTTGGTGTTATGTTGATTCCTGAGGTTTCTTTACTGTCCCTCTCTCATCCCTTTAAGCGGCCCTGAGTTAAGTCTGTATTCAAGTGAATACAGACATTCATCAGCCGTTCTAACAGCCATTGCAGCACTCACGGAGAATAGAAGAATGGAATGGTCCAAACACATCGAATAGCAAGACCATGAGATCCCGGGCAAGCCTTGCAAGTAGCTCCTTGTCCTCCTGCTGGCCCAGAACAGAGCCTGTCAGCACTTAAGCCCACACTGTGGAAAAGCTTGCCTGCTTCACCTGGCTTCTGACCACTCTTACAGGGAGGGAAGGCGGCCAAAAGGTTCTTTACTACTTCCCAAGGGCTCACTCTGAAGGAACAAGGGTTTCCCCCTCCGCTCTGGTTTCTTTATCTCTTCTCTCCCATACAGGTGTGTCCCTGGCCACTTGGCACAGAGCCCACGTCAGCTCAAATGAAACTTTGCACAGGAAACTGGACATGGGATGTGCACACTCCACCCCTTCTCTTTCCTTTGGCCCTCCCCTCCCCCTGTCCTCCCAGACCCATGCCTGGACCTGGGAGAGTGGGGCAGGCAGCCGGACCTTGGTCCTGCCAGACCTCTCCCTTTCTCTGTCCTTTGTCTTTTCCTTCCTCGCCTTTTTAAAAAATATTTTTAAAGTTTATTTATTTTGAGAGAGAGAACAGGGGAGGAGCAGACAGAGGGGGAGCGCGAGAGAGAATCCCAACCAGACCCCACACCATCAGCACAGAGCCCAATGCGAGGCTCGATCCCACAAACCCACAAGACCATGACCTGAGCTGAAATCAAGAGTCAGACACTCAACCGACTGAGTCACCCAAGCACCCTGCCCCAAGCTTCTTTTTCCTTTTCTCTCTGTGCTGTCATTGCCACTATTGAGGATATAAGGACTGTGCCTGGCACATCAGATGGCTATATGAGCATTTGTTAATAAATCATCCTTCTTTTCTATGTCAACATCTTTTAATAAAAGGCAGTAATGGCTTTCTTTCCTTCTCCAGGTTCTGTTTTGCTAACTCTTGATAAAGCAGTAAGGGTTTGGCTCTGCTGCTTGGAAAAGTGTTAAGAAGCTGTCAAGGCATCCCCCCCACCCTGAAATTATATTAAATGATCTTAATTTAGGGGGGGGAGCTTTGACATTTCTCTAAGGCAGGGGTCTTCGATGTCCCTGCACATTATTGGGCACAGGAAAAGCAGTATAGACCAGATGAAAATGTGGATATTGGATTCAGGCTCCCTGGGCTTAACTCCTGGCTCTACCAATTACTAATTGTGCCATCTTGGGCAAGTTACTTAACTCCAAGATTTGATTGCCTTATCCATAATGTAAGTGTAATTTGAGGAATAAGAGATATGTGAAGTAATTAGTATAATACCTGCCACATAGCACTTAGGACGTGCTGGGATTTATTATGTAAATTAATATAATGGAAGCTCCAGAGATACTTGTGAGTCTTTGTATAGGTTGAGTTAGACAATCTCTGGATAACACCTACCAGCGATCTCTACCTTGCCCCTCCACCCTACCCTTTCCAGAAATGTCCTGGCTGCTTAATGGTGAGGTTCCCCCAGCCCAGTGGCCCAGACCCTCTGTTCAGACTGATGGACAGTAAATCTGGAAGCTATCTCATAGAAATAGAGATGATCTGATATGGAATAAGTTTGAGTTCTGAGAGCTAAAATTTCCTTCCAAGGATGAAGAGGAAGATCCTAAGGAGATTCTAGAAAAGGACTCTAGATCCTAAGGAGAATTCTAGAAAAAGGAAATTTCATCATAAATGTTTTCACTGATGACCTGTAGACACTCTGAAGCCTCAAAGCTGGCTGTCCTGAGGAGTGTGATGTTCCATGTCCATAGAATGGGTGACTGAATAACCGGGATCCACGTGGCCCTGGAAGCACACACACATTTTAGGCATAATCCCTGACCTCTGTCGTGGAACTGGATTCCTCTGGCAGTTTCTGGGGTAGGCCTGTTAGGTCTATTCTTCCCTTGTGGATTTATAATCCCTTTAAGGGGCAAACATTCAGTTCAACCAGAATGCCTAGGCACCAGGCTAGCTGTAATAAATTTTTAATTCCATATTTGTTTCTGCCAGCATTAAAAAGAAATCGTTAGCATGCTCTAACCTTTATCCTAATATGTAGAAAGTAGATGAGTATGCTCAGAGAAGACGAACTCATAGTGAAACTAGTCCAGTTTAAACATTTACTTTGTGTGTATAGGATATGTATGTATATCCATATCCATATATATGTGTGTGTTATATATACAGGCACACATGTATGAAAAATGCATTGATTTTAGTAAATTATAATCATGCTAATTTATAAGATGATAATCTAATAGCCATGCCACTGAATAATAAAAATCATGGTTGGGATGAGCACTGGGTGTTGTATGGAAACCAATTTGACAATAAATTACATATAAAATAAATTAATAAAATAAAATAAAACAAAATAAAAATCATGGTATTTACTGAGTACTTATCCCATATCTTTTTAAAGACATTCTCTCAATTAATTCTTTTTTGTTTGTTCATTTATTTTTGAAGAGGGCATGAGTCGGGGAGGGGCAGAGAGAGAGAGGGAGAGAGCAGGCTCCATTCCATCATCACGGAGCCTAACACAGGGCTCGAGCCCATGAACTGTGAGATCATGACCTGAACCGAAGTCAAGAGTCAGATACTCAACTGACTGAGCCAGCCAGGCACCTCCCTCCATTAATTCTTATAACGTCCCCACCAGGTGGGCACTAAATCATTTCCTTCGTTCTGAAGAGGGCACTGAAGTTCAGAAAGTTGTGTGCCATGCTGAAACTTACACAGCTCAGCTGGGATTTGATGCCAGCTTTGTAGGGTGCCTGGGCCCAGCGCTCAGCCAGCATTCTGCTGTTTCCCAACCGAAAGTGTCTCCTCTGCTTTCCAGTATGTGGAGCTGGCCACACCATTACTTCTCCTTCCGCTGGTGTTTAAAACCTAAGAGTGACACCATCAAAATCCAGACATCTATTTTCCATACATGGATTTTAAGTGCTCTTGATTTTACAAGCCTAGGCACACACAAAACCCAGTGACGTTAATGACATATTTGCACAAGCAAAGTGAAATGGGGAAGGGAAGCAATCTTATGCCTGCCTCAATCCAAGAAACACTCACATTTGGATTATTTAGATACCTTCCTCTATTCCCAGGCTCAATTGGGCAATGTAGACCCAACCTAAGGACTGTTTAAAATTATTAAATGCTTTTCATGGTGTGTGTGTGTGTGTGTGTGTGTGTGTGTGTGTGTGTGTGTTTCCCTCTCAGGCTCATCCTTCTTGGGCCTGTGGTAGCACCTGTATAGAGTATAATTTTTCTGTTATTCTTTTCCTCAAGGGAGCCAAGTCAATTCTCTATAAAGCCACTCCCACCTACATATGTACATATACACCCCCTCCAACACACACACACACACACACACGCCAGTTTTCCAATCTGGCACCTCCTAGCCTTTAATAATTTTAAAATTATTAAAATGAAGTGAAATTTAAAATTCAGCTTCTTATTCATGCTAGCCTCATTTCAGATATCCAATTGCCACATGTGGCTAGTGGCTTCCATATTTTAGACAGCACAAACATAGATAGTCCACCATTGCTGGAAATTCTATCAGAACATCGTTGTTCTAGAAGCTAAGCAGGGGTTCTGTTGGAAAAAGTAGAAGCCTGTGTCATTATTTTGAAAATTTCAACCCCATTTTTCTTGAATATATTTTTTCTTCTCTATTTTGTTTTTTCAGGAGAGGGAGACACTTAGAAGAAGGAAGCTGGAGAACGCAATAAAACAAATGGTTAAGCAAGAAGAATTGAAAAGACTTCATAAAGCTCAGGTCAGAATACAAACTTAACATGAGTGAGTGAGCCTGGGGACTGGGACCTGGTAATTGGATTGGGAAGCCCTTTGGGAGTCTGTATTGTATTGGGGGAGATGGGCTGGGAAAAAGGTCAGTCTCTCTTCTGTGAATGACCAGATTTGTGGCCGTTCTAAAAATCCTAACTCAATGCTTGGTTGGATTCTGAGGCCTAGAGAGCCCAGGAGTTGAGCTGGCCCCTCCCAGCTGCCTTTCTACCTGCAAACATGTGTCCTGCAAAGTGAGCCTGGAATGACAGGCGACCCATGGCCTTGGGAACCATCCCAAGCCCTGACTACCACATTGCAGGGACTTAGTTTTGTCCCCTGGGAGGATACAACCTTCCCCTGACTTCCTGACTGTGTCCCTGCTGAACTGACCACTATTAGGAGCTGTCTTTACTCCAAGGTTCGTCAAAAACATGAGCATCCAACATTCCAATATAGATTTCCTCATTTGATTGTTAGTTCTAAACATTCCTGCCCAAATTGGTCTGCCCACTTCTGTCACAGACAGCCAAAGGAAGCAGGAAGTCAAGCATTCTCCATCTCCCTGAGGACCCCAGACTTAGCCTTGAAGAACAGTGGGGCTTTAGGACAGAAGGACTTAGAATGACCATTCGTATTCATGCAGTGTACCCTTATATTCCTTTCTGCAGTTATTCCCTCTGGCCATATAGTTCTGTCGAGGAAGGAAGTCACATTCCTTCACCCTTCAGAGTGACTGACAAGGGAGCCACTCCTGTCACCTAGCGGACAGGGAAAGTCCCTACAAAGTCTCTGTCCACTCCCAACTTCTGAAACAGGTTTCCTTGAAACATTGTACCTTTCCCTTGTGAAAACAAGGTAAGTCTCTATGATATGGATTGGCCGACCCAGGAACCCCCTCCTCGTGTTCTCCCTCCAGACGGTAGGTGGTGATAAGAACCATGATGCCTCTGGAGTCCCCATCTGTTAAAGCTCACAGGAGCCCTTGTTAGTCTCCAAGATTTTCACCCTTGGTTTCCAAACAACAACCGCTGCCGTAGTCCGTTCAGGCGGCCATAACATCACACAAAATACGTGGCCTGAAAAACAGGAATTTATTACTCATAGTTCTGAAGGCCAGAAGCCCAAGATGGAGGGCCTTCAGGATTGGTTTTTTGTTTGTTTGTTTGTTTTGTTTTGTTTTGTTTTATCGTAGCCTCTCTTCCTGGCCCGGAGACAGCTGCCTTCCTTCTGTGCCCAGGCAGAGAGGGAGATGTCTCTGGTGTCACTGCCTGTTCGCAGAAGGTCACCAGTGCCAACGGCATTAGGGGTCTTATGATCTCATTTAACCTTAATTCCTTCTTTAAAGGAATACAGTCGCATTGGGGTTAGGGCTTCAGGACATGAATGTGGGGGGACACAATTCAGACCGTAACAACCACAAAGCCAGAAATGCACTAGAGTCAGTCATAAAGTCATTGAAATGCTGCCCTTCCATTAGCGATTCTATGCCACGCCATTGAGAGACGGATTTATAAAAATATAATTTTCTTTAAAAGAGCAGCAGAGGGCACAAAATCACAGGAGTATTTCAGAGAGTCCCTGTCTATTTCAGATTTTAGGTTACACCCCGGGACTTAAACACTCTTAGTCCCCGGCAAGAGGAACCAGGTGGGTACTCAGGCCTGACCCCTGCTCACACCTCTTCACAGGCTCAGAGGCCCTTCAGCAATTGTAGTCTGAATGCAGGGGAGACTGAGAAAATGTGGAGCTCAGGAGGAGTGGGGGTGAGACAGAGCTGCAATGGGGTGGAGGAAGAGGGACACACACCTTCTGCCCGCCCAGACAGCTGCCAGTTCCTTTCATTTACCTGTTCTGCCAGGTGTGAAGTCAGTTCTGCCAAGGGCTGTGCCGTCTCGGCAGCATGCTGCTGGAAAGCAGAGAAAATTGATGGGGGGAAATGTATATGGGCAGAGGCTGTCCCTTGATTTTCCTTCCTAATACAGACAGGAGAGAAATAGCTGGTAGGGAAAATAAACGGGTAAAAGCAAACCCAGCCGTGACTCCAGACATTAACTAGGGAGGATGTGAGGTTGTCCCCTAGTGGGATAAACATCTTGGGTCTTGTCTTAATCAGCTGCTAGTAAGCCTCCATATGCTCCCACGGTAAGAGGCCCCCGGGTGTCAGCCCTGCGGTGCGGTGAAAGAAGGAGTACAATCGATAGCCAAGGACAGGAGTTGGACAAACCGAGCTCAGCGTCTCCTGCTCCAGACAGGCTTCTTGGGAGGTTTCTGCTGGTTCTTGAGAACATGGAAAGCGACCATGCCCTCCATTTGCTCCCAGAGCCTCGTCCTACTCTGAGTAGTAGCTGCCGCTCTGTGTATGCCACGACCATAGTCAGAGTTCAAGGCTTGGAGAGTCCGGGACAGTGAGAACCGCCCACCTACCCCAGCATCCTCTGCCTGAGAGCACATCTGTGTGGTTGGCCTGAAGACGACTGTTCTAATGTCTACTCGGGGGCGGATTGAGCTTACGTCCGGCCTCCTTGCTTTATGTGTTCACTCTAAACGAGGGAAACATCAAGATCTACGATTTGGAAATTCAGAGGTCGTTACCCGAGGGACATTGCAAGGGATAGGGCCTCTTCTGCTTGAAAACTAAGCGGTAGAGTCAGCCCCCTCATGCGACGCTGCACCTCAAGAGTCCCCATGTGACGTGCAATCCTGACATTGCAGGCCATCCAGAGGCAGCTGGAGGAGGTGGAGGAGCGGCAGAGGGCTTCTGAGATCCAAGGCGTGAGGCTGGAGAAGGCGCTGAGGGGGGAAGCAGGTAGGTGGCCCCGCCGATCGCAGAGGCGGGCCTGGGCCGAGAATGGTGCCGGTCTAACCGAGCCGGCCAAACACTGAGACCTCGTCACTGTTAACGGCACTGTTAACGTGGGCAGGCGGCGCTGAGGTCACAGCTGCTCCACATTTCCAAAAACAAACTCATGGTCCAATTTGAAATTCCTAGGGCACTGGTCAGCCCATGGGCCTTGTCCCTGGGTTTCTGGCCTGTCCGGCCTCCCTTATGCAAGTGTGAATGTTCTTTGCAACCCGGGGGTTATGAGAAACTGTTCTGAGATAGTCATGAGAGCTATTTGGGTGTTCAAGCAAAGCGGGGAGCGATTCAAAGCCCGGGCTTGGACTCAAAGTCCTCATCCCTCCCTTTTCTAGCTGTGTACCTTGGGCTGGTCACGTTCTAAACTTTTATGAACTTTCGTTTTCTCCTCTAGAATAGGGATATTTGCAGTTTCCTTTAGAACTGATATAAGGATTAAAGAAGAAATTATATATAAAAAATATATATATATGAAGGGGGCACCTGGGTGGCTCAGTCAGTTAAGCATTGTACTTTAATTTTGGTTCAGGTCATGATCTCATGGTTTGTGAGATCGAGCCCCACATCAGGCTCCAGGCTGACCGTACAGAGCCTGCTTGGGATTCTCTCTCTCCCCCTTCTCTCTCTGTCCATCCCCTGCTTGCATTTTCTCTCTCTCTCTCTCTCAAAAAAAAAAGTTTAAAAAATTATATATATGAAGATGATAAACTAACATGTTGCCTGATACAAGAAATGGTAACTCTCCCACCAATAGCTTCAGGCCCTTAGATTCAAACAGAATTCATCTGGTGAAGTCCTACCCTGGGGGAGACATGAAGACAGTGGGTCTATAACGATGAGTATAGCACAGTTTCTGCCTTTGAGAAGTTCATGGTCCATTGAAGGATGCAGACATGTAAATAAATAAACAGCAATACAGGAGGACAAGTCCTGTGATAGGAACAAGCGTTCGGGGAGGGGGGCATGGGGACACGATCACAGGCTTCCTAACTGATCTTGGGGAGAAGGGCATTCAGGCTAATCACCTGGAAGGGGCAATCCATTACGATGAGACCCAGAGGAGGAATAAGAGTTAACCAGTGAGGTGAGGAGATTGTTCTAGAAGAGGGACATTGCTCCAGGAGATGTGAAGTGCCTCAACGAATAAGGAGACAGCGAAGGAGTCCAAGGTGAGGCATGACATAAGACCCCTACATTTTTTGGAAGCCACCCCAGCACTAGTTTTCAGCTAGTGAATTGGAGAGGCCCTTAGAGTTAGTGGGTGGGGGGTGATATTGTCTCCTTCATTTGGGGGTATGATGTCTTTAGCCTTCTGCATTTCGGGTATAGCCAGACACTGAAAACATATCTCTGCGTACAGTCGTGTAAACATCTTACTTGTTAAACAACATGGCGGAAGTTTAGGCTTTCAGTTCTCTTAAAAGTTCAGCTGTTTGAGAGCGATGGTATCAGCAGGGGCAGACCCAGATTTTGTGAGGCCTGAAGTTTGTGCACAGTCACGCAGGCAAAATTATGAGGGCTGCTCCCACAGCTTTGCAAGGACTCAGCCAAGTGAGGGTCCCTGCAGTGCAAGCGTTAGCACTTGCGTGCGTGGTTAGCTTGTTTCTGAGTCACAGGGAAACGCTGGAGTCTGACTTTATCCCTCTGAGCCCGGTTTACGAAGTGGGAGTGATCATCAGACCTGTTTCTTGGATTTGTGGTAAGGACGGGCTAAAACAGTTTATGAGGAAATCCTAGCACAGGACAGATGATCAGTAAGTATTTGTTCCTTTTCTTTCTAAAACACACCGTGCACTTCCTTGCAATGCACACATCCACCCATGAGGAATAGACTTCATGACACAAATAATAACTGTTTCTTGCTTGCAGTGAGAGACACTGCCTGTCTCTACAGCTGTTTTGGGGACTTGCAGTAAAATGAATTGCCCTTGTTTGACATACCGCCACATTCCCTGTCAAGAAGGCTCTGCACCGCTCTTTGGGAATCCACAGATTTCAGCAAGAGCCTTAGAAATGAAAAGGATAAAACAAGAAAGCTAGAGCATGTTTCAGTTTGCTAGGGAGGCAGGGTGGCATGGTGGGGAAAAGAGAATTATAGGCATCAAAAAGCCCGTGTTCAAATTCTGCTCTGTTGCATTTATGCTGTGTGGCTTTGGGAGAATCACTTAACCTTTCATGCTGCAGATTCCTTATGCCAAAAATGGAGCTAATAATCCTCACACTCCCAGGTCATTCAGGGCATTGGTGGGCAAATTGCCTCTGAGAGTTTCTACCACACTGCAGGCATTCAACGGATGCGACCCGATGTTATTTTTACAAAGTATTCTTAAGTATCCATCTACACACATACACTGTTAAAGAATTGACTCACTCGGGATACCTGAGTGTCTCAATCTGGTTAAGCATCCGACTTCAGCTCTGGTCATAATCTCACGGTGGTCTGTGAGTTCAGGCCCCACGTCAAGCTCTGTGCTGACAGCTCAGAGCCTGGAGCCTGCTTCAGATTCTGTGTCTCCCTCTGTCCTTGCCCCTCCCTTACTCACACTCTGTCTCTCTCTGTCTCTGAAAAATGAATAAACATTAAAAAAAAATTTTTAATTATTAAAACAACAACAAAAAAGAATTGACTCATCTTACTGCTTGAGATTTAAATTCTAGAAACCAAATTTTCATGGCTTCTGAAAATCTCCCTCTCCCTCAAGCTTAAAGAGAGGCTATTTTGAACTATCAGCCAAAGAAAGTCAACTTGTGGTGTTTTCAAAGGTGTGTCAGCCCAGCCAGAAGATAGATTCCCTTCATTCCCTTTACATCCTTAGTAATTGAATTCCCCTGTTCAGTTTATGGGCCTTTTCCCCCTTGATTGTCCTTGTGTGGGTGACAGATACAGATCAACACGGGGCTGGAGGCTGGAAGAGTTAAGTTGAGGAGAGTGGCCCCGAAGGAAACCAAACAGAAGATGTGCAAACCAGGCATCGAAATTAATACACTCTAACTTGTAATAACATTTGTGCAGTAATAATATTCCTTTGCAGTTTAATATTCTATTCAGCCCCTTTAAAAGATTGCCCTGGTGCTTAATGAATGACCAATGCTTATTAGGTTAAGTTGTATTTGAGCTGGCCTGTGCTGCTCTGGTTCAAGTGATTTAATGGGAATTATTTAATAGGTATTATTAGGATAATTAGAAAATGATCACAGTTAGGCAATAATATTGAGCTATGAAGGTTGTGAATAACCAAATTTAGAGACAGGCCTGAAAACATGAGTAGTCTGTGACAGTAATGCAAGGCTCCTCTAATAATTACGTGCGCCAGCCTGAAAGGCTCTTTTGTTCCTAGGAGTTATTCATTAGGCGGGCATTGAATTAGAGGAACATGCGGGGGTGCAGGACGGAGGGCAATGATGGCTGATGAGCAAAATGAAGCTTTGATGAGCTCCTAATTGTCGTGACAACAATTCCTTCTTTCTTTCTTCCCAACAGTCAGAAATAAGCTCCCCCACCCGCAGGAAGGGTTGTTCCCCATTTTGTTTTCAAGGAAGGGGAAACAAAGAAAAACGAAAATCCAGCAATCCACCCTAGATGGCAAGTCATGATGTCCTGTAGGGTGTGTGTTGGGAGGTGGGGAGAAGTGTTATGGATGGATGTCCTTGAGGCATGGATTCCCCTGGTGGTCCTAGGTCCCAGAGTAAAGGACCAGGATATGCAGGGGCCTGATTGCCCTGGGCTCCACCCCCATGAGGAAAACAAGCCAAGCATTGCCAGCCCCTTAGATTCTTCTTGGTCAAGGCACTGTTACCTACTGATTTGTTATCAATGAGGTGGTCCATGTTAAGTGCTAAGGCAATGGAATTTCCCAATTTTGCAGGAGACCACCATTCAGATTAAGATGGTGTGGATAACAGAATCTGTGCTTTCTTTCAACGCCTGGAGGCAGGTGAAATCTGATGAAAACTTGAGAGCAGCTTGGAGGGAGAAAAGATTTGTCCCTAAGGGAGGTATATGGGAATTAACTTTGCCCTCACAGTGTTACCAACTTTTGGGGAAGGTTTACCAGCTGGTTGTCTTCATTGAGCTTCTTGCTTTTTTTTTTTTTGTTTTTTTTTGTTTTTTTTTAAGAGCCAGATGGCTTCCCTTCACAAAGATGGAGTTTACAAAGAAATAGCCGGATGTGTGAGGCTGCCAGTAGGTGGCAGCAGGAGCACATGTTATGACAAGAGAAATTGCAATGAAAACCTAGCCAGGAAGAGGGAAGTAGTTTGGCTTGCACTCTGTGGTTTTTATCTTGGCTGCTGCTGAGGAACAGAAGGAATAATACTTTCCTTGAAAATATAACAATGAGGTGTCCTTAAAAGAACACAGACACTGGAATCAGACACTTGTGAGTTTGAAGCTCGATGCCATTCATAGAAAATGGCCAAGAGTTAACAAGAGTCCAAAGCCAACGGCTGAGCAAGCAAGGAATTTGGATGGGTTTGCCACAAGTCTATGTGCCGCAAGTGAACAGTGAAATCCAGTCCATCAGAGCACGGGAGTGTTTTGCTCACAGCCCAGCAAACGGCAGGAAGGCAGCATGGTACAAGTTGCCCCGGACCCAAGTGTCACCGAGTGACCTGCTAGGCCTAGATGGTAGCTGTGTACCCAGTGGACTGTGCCACGGCTCAGGAGCTCAGGGCAAGGTACATGGCAGCCTTTACAGAAAGCACTGAGCACACCAGCCCCTTTCCCTGGAAGCAAGAAGTTGTATAGCAGTCATGCTGTGGTAGCCTGACCTACTTCTCAGAATCGCCTACTTGGCTGGTTCCAGGAATGTCTCAGGGCTGGAGGATGGTTAGGCCTTGCAGTATGGCACTCCCACCAAAGACATGCCGGGATGCTCGGGGTCGACTGCATATTGCCTTACTCAGCAAATAAAAATCATCCGCTTATTATGGTGTTCATCTCTGCTTCTGGCCTCCGTGGCCACTCTATAGAAAGTGAGTGGCCTTACAACAAAGATGGGCCCACTGAGGGTGAGACTGAGATTCTCTTCCTGAAGAAGCCTTGGGTCCTCTCCACTGCATGGATTCCAGGGGCATGGAGGTCTCAGAGTTATGTGCCCTCGAGCATTGCCTTACACACAAAAATTACCATGAGAGCAGCAAGAAATGCATTTTATATCACAAATTAGTACATGTAAATATATAACTGAAAAATTCATCAGGAAATAATACTGAATTTTGCTATATATAAAAGACTAGTACTTTCCATTCTATTTTACTTTTAGTGCTTATTCCGACCCATAAAGTTAATTTTGCAACCCTCAGATTTAAAAAAATCACGGTCATAATGATTTTACCTGGAAAAACATTTGAAACTAGATTACCAAATGGCCGACTCGGCCAGATGCAGAATGCAGTTCCCAAGAAGCACGGAGCAGCAGAACTGTGGACTAGATACTACAAAAGCCCGTTCACTACAACAAGTATACTTTCAAAAACATTGCTAGGCTCTCTCAAGTAAGTGAGGTAAACCTCTCAGGGCCAAGAAGGACAAGGATGAGAAGAAGAAAAGTATGCTGAAACTTCCATGTGCCAGGAAGGGAGGAAGCATCAAAAAGAAATCCAGGGTTGCCTTGAGGATAAATATCAGTGGTTTTAATGGCTAAGCCTTGGGACTAAAGAAAAGTAGGGAAGCTAACCTCAAAGTATCCTGCATTGTGCCAGTTCTTTTAACTCCCTGGAAAACAAGTATAGATGCTCTATGAAAGAAACCATGCTTCAGTTGATGCTCTCAGGCTTCAGACAAATTAAGTTCAACAAATCATTAAATGATAAAAATAAGTAATCGTCCAAAACACAAGGAAGTAAGCCACTAAGAATGGCAAAAACAAGTTTCAATGGCCAAGAACTTCCACTATATTAATTATTACATACAGAATATACTATGTCTATATGTCAAACATTTACAGAAATAGACTACACGTAAAAATGAGCAAGCAAAACCAAAAAACACTACCAAAGTGAACAGACAACACCACCTTCAGCCTGACCAACCGTAAGCGCAGTCAAACTTAACATCATAAGCTTCCTGCTGTGATGTACCAAGAAAGACGCATCATCACTTATGCAGCAGAAATGCTCAACTTGAATTTAATAATAAGAATAAAATCCGACGATTGCAGAGTAAGAGACAATCTGCAAAATAACTGGCAAATATCAATGCCATAAAAAAGGGGAGGGGTGGAATCTAGGAACTGTTCTAGATAAAAGGAGACTAAAGGAACATAACAACTAAATATAGTGCTTAATCCTTTAGGTTTAATTTTTGTCAAATAAAAAGTTGAGGGGAAAATGGCTAGGCTTTTTTTTTTTAAATAATGAAATGAAGAGCCTGGAAATGAAAAATGCATTCATTGAAATTAAAAACTCGATGAAAGTACTAAATAGCAGTTTGGACACAGCAGTAGAGAGAATTAGTGAATTGGACAATATATCTGAGGAAATGAACCAAAATGCAGCACAGAGAGAAAAAGAGATGGAAAATATAAAGGCGTAGTTTGTAGCCATAGAAAATAAAATGAGAAGATCTGGTATATGTTCAATTGGAGTCCTGGAAGGAGAGAACAGAGAAAATTGAAGTTGTGTATCATTTGGAGAGGTAATGGATGAGACATGATAGCAAAGCACTTAGAAAGGGTCTGGGGCCCAACGAGTGGTTTATAAGTGTTAGCTTTCTTTTTTCCCAAATGAGTGAAAGACGTGAATCTACAGAGATTCCAGGATACAGAAATTAGGATAAATTTGAAATATGTCCACCCTTACTTGGCACAATGAGTGAAAATGTAGAACATTGAGGACAGAGATGATGTTAAAGTGGACAAAGAGTAAAGATAAGTCACCTTAAAAGGGAAAAAATTTTTTACTAACAGCCCTGTTCTCAAAAGCAGTAATGGATGTTACAAAACAGGGAAGTAATAGTGTCAAACAGCTGAAAAAAATAACTCTCAAGCTAGAATAGTGTATAGAGAAAAAAAAGGTATTTCAAGAATAAGTGCACAATAAAGACGTATTAATTTTTTCTCGAATAGAGTTAACTATGTATAAACAAATTCCTATAGGGGGGAAAAAGATACACAGAAGGACAATCTATAATATGAAAGAAGAAATGGTGAATAAAAAAATAATATAAACATGCAAGTAAATCATTGTCAATATAAAATAATATGGATTTTTATTTTCATGTATTTATTTTTAAAGTTTATTTATTTTGAGAGAGAGAGCACAAGTAGGGGAGGGAAAGAGAGACAAATAGAGAGAATCCCAAGCAGGCCCTGTATTGTCAGCATGGAGCCTGAAGCAAAGGCTTGAATTCACGAACCGCAAGATCATGACCTGAGTGGAAACTGAGTGGTATGCGTAACCGACTGAGCCACGCAGGCACCCCCACATAATATGGATTTTTAAAACATAG
This sequence comes from Panthera uncia, assembly GCF_023721935.1. Classification (NCBI taxonomy): domain Eukaryota; kingdom Metazoa; phylum Chordata; class Mammalia; order Carnivora; family Felidae; genus Panthera; species Panthera uncia. Next base: position 44,660,145 of record NC_064808.1, on the reverse strand, counting down.
AACTGAAGCACTGGACTAAAATAGAGGTTAAGTTTGGAGTTGAATGATTGGAAGTCAAGAGTTCCAGGGCCCTTATGTTGTTTAAAAGAAGGCTAAGATATTAAGTTTAGGCTGTTAAGGTATTAAAAACACCTATTTATGTTTTAAATGTAGTCACCCAAAACAATAGAAGTAAAATGTATAACATCCAAATCTGTGGAGGAAACAAATAATATTAATATTAATATTAATATTATTTATATTAATTATTAATAATATAATTATATATAAATGTATATTAATATTATTTATAATAAATAATAATCAGCCAAACAAAAATCCCAACTCAATTCTAAATAAAAATAAAAGAGTATTCTAAAAGGATAAAAAGCACAAAGTAAGACATAGACACAAGTCAAATATGTCAGTAATCATCATGAAAGTTAATGAACAAGACAGTGACATGCTGTTTAGCAAATCTGCATAAAACATTAATACACAAAAAGTTTTAAAGTAAAAGGATGGCAAAATATATGCTAATTAAATGAAGCTGGAGGTAATGCATTGTGTTTAAAATCCTCCATAAAAAAATATTTAAGAAATGAGAAAAAAACTGGAGGTAATTATATTAAAAGCAGGTAAAATAGCCTTTAATACCACAATGATGATTAGGAATAAACAGGGTTACAGCATAATTTTTAAATGATCAACTTACTAAGAAGATATCACAGTTTTAAATGAGTATGTGCTGACTCTAGCAGGCTCAAAATATATAAAACAAAAAATTATAAACTACAGGGAGTAATTTCTGCTACCGTGGCAGGAGAGTTTAGTATATCTTTTGATGATTGTCAAGCAGACAAAATATTAGTACAAATGTGAACAATGTAACTAATAACCTTAATTTAAAAGACATTTATAAAACCCTGTACCTCCATATTAGAGAATAGTATATTCTTCTCAAGCTCACATGTGATTTATAAAAATTAACTCTATTAGTTGATAAATCTCAGAGAACCTAAATTATACAGACCTCTTTCTTTTAAAAAAAATTTTTTTAATGTTTATTTTTGAGAGAGAGATTGCAAGTGGGGAAGAGATAAATGGAAAGGAGACACAGAATCCCAGGCAGGCTTCAGGCTCTGAGCTGTCAGTACAGAGCCCAACGCAGGGCTCTAACTTATGAACCCTGAGATCATGACCTGAGCTGAAGTCGAACTCCCAACCAACTAAGCCACCCCGATGCCCCTATACAGACCACATTCTAAAGTACAATGTACTTAATTTATAAGTCAATAGCCAACAAATATTTTTTTTAAACCATGCATCTAGGAAGTTAAAAGATAAATTTCTCATGGATCAAAGAAAAAAATCAAATGGACATTTCTAAAAATACATGGAAATTTAAAATGTACTAAATATGAAAAGGAAAACCAGTAGATCAAAACTCAGAGGTGCAGTGAAAGTGGTGTGGAGAGGTATTGCCCTAAATACTCCTTTTAGAAAAGAAGAAAGGCTGAAAATTAATGAGTTAAGTGTCCAACTTAATTTAAAAAAAGAAAAGGAAGCCTAATAAAGAAGATAATAAGCAGAAGTAAATGAAATAGAGAGTCATAACAACATGGAGAGGATCAAGCAAGCCAAATGTTGGTTCTTTGAAAAGACTAATGAAAAACTAGAAGCGGGGCGCCTGGGTGGCGCAGTCGGTTAAGCGTCCGACTTCAGCCAGGTCACGATCTCGCGGTCCGTGAGTTCGAGCCCCGCGACGATCTCGCGGTCCGTGAGTTCGAGCCCCGCGTCAGGCTCTGGGCTGATGGCTCGGAGCCTGGAGCCTGTTTCCGATTCTGTGTCTCCCTCTCTCTCTGACCCTCCCCCGTTCATGCTCTGTCTCTCTCTGTCCCAAAAATAAAAAAAACAAAAAACAAAAACAAAAAACGTTGAAAAACTAGAAGCAATGATATTAAATTGATTTTTATTTATTTTTTTTTTTCAACGTTTTTTATTTATTTTTGGGACAGAGAGAGACAGAGCATGAACGGGGGAGGGTCAGAGAGAGAGGGAGACACAGAATCGGAAACAGGCTCCAGGCTCCGAGCCATCAGCCCAGAGCCTGACGCGGGGCTCGAACTCACGGACCGCGAGATCGTCGCGGGGCTCGAACTCACGGACCGCGAGATCGTGACCTGGCTGAAGTCGGACGCTTAACCGACTGCGCCACCCAGGCGCCCCTAAATTGATTTTTAAAAATAAAATAGAGGTGCCTGGCAGGCTCAGTCCGTTGAGCATCCAACTCTTGGTTTCAGCTCAGGTCATGATCCCAGGGTGGTGACATCAAGCCCCACACTGGGCTCCGTGCTGACAACGCAGAGCCTGCTTGGGCTTCTCCCTCTCCCTCTGCCCCCCCCCCCCACTTGCTCTTGAAAACATAAAATAAAACAGAAGATAGAAATAAATAAATTAGGAATGAGAAGGGCAAACAGAACCACAGATATAGCAGATTCCCCCAAAAATAAAAGAATATAATGAATATTTAATGCAATGCAATTAATTTTAAAATTTGGCAATCTAAGGGTGATTTAACAATCACCACATTAAGAAATGAAAGAGGGAAACCATATGGTCTTTTCAGTATAAGAAGAAAATGTCATTTGACAAAATTCAACACTTGGGACAAAAACTTTCAACAAAAAAGGATTAGAACAGGATAGAATGTTCTTAGTTTGAAGAGTATCTTCCAAGATGCTGCAGCAAATATCACTGTCGGATGGTAAAATATTAGTAGCATTTCTTTAAAAATCAGAAATAACAGAAGAAGGCCTACCATTACCTCTTATATTCAACATTGTACAGGGAACCCTAGCCAGTGCAGTAAGACAAGGAAAAAATGGCATAAGGTTTGGAAAGGAAGAAACAAATTTGTGTTGTTTCTCGATGATAGAATCATCCATGTGAAAAGCACCCCAAATTGCACAAATAAATTATTAAAAATAAGAAGAGCCTATATGACAGTGATTGGGTATAAGCTTAAAATAGAAAAAGCAATTGCATTCCTAGATCTCAGCATAAAGCAATTAAAAAATGAAAGAAAAAAGATGCCCTTACATTAGCATAAAAACATATGGCACCTAGGAGTAAATCAAACAAAAAATGTATACAACCTTTATGGAGCCAATTTTAATCCTTCACTGAAAACGACCAATAGACTCAAACATAATTTCACATATACAAAAACCTGATTTAAGCCTACAGTAGCATGCAGATATATAGGAAATAAGTGATTCTCAGACAAGTAATTTTCAACAGAGGAAAAAAATTAAATTGAGCCTTACATCATCCAAACAAACCAATTTCATAAAGATTAAAGTTTTTAAAATTAATTTTAGTTAATTTTTTAATGTTTATTTTGGAGAGAGAGAGAGAGAGAGAGAGACAGAGCAAGTGGGGGAGGGGCAGAGAGAGAGGGAGACACAGAATCTGAAGCAGGCTCCAGGCTCTGAGCTGTCAGCACAGAGCCTGACACAGGGCTCGAACCCACAAACTGTGAGATAGTGACCTGAGCCGACTGAGCCACCCAGGTGCCCCCAAAGATTTTAATATGAAAAATGAAACTTGAAAAGTTAAGAAGAATCTTTTTGACCTCAAGCTGGTAGTCTGTAGACACTATAAGGGAAAAGATAAGCCACTAATTCAGAAAATACATTTGCAACAAATATAACCAAAAAAGAATCAGTATTCCAGAATATGTGAAGAACCCTTAAAAATCAATAAGAAATAGGCAAGCAAATGTTTGCCTTTATAAAAATAGGCAAATAATAAAAACATATCATGCTCATTAGTAATCAGGAAAATGCAAATACAATGAGAAACTCTTTCAAACTATTAAATTACCAAAATTTATAAAACTTGATAATACTAAGTATGTGGCAAGGTTAAGAAACAAGGGGTACTTTTTATTCAATGTTAGTGGGAGTGTAAACAGTCATAGCTCTTTGGAAAATGCTTTGGCTTTCTGTTTTCTGTGAAACTGACCATTTGCATACCATACTAAGGAATTTTATTCGTCAGTGTGTATTCCAGAGCAAAACATGGAGAGGGACTTAGACAGCAATCAACAGGAAAATGGGTCAATTACAGTATGTTCAAAGATCTTCCAAAGTGATTTTGACTCTTGAGGAAAGGCAGATTCTAAAAAAAAAAAATTGTTGTAAATTATTCCATTGAAAGAAAGGAAATTGAATGGAATGATTCCATTCAACTCATGTTTATTGAGTATTGTGCCAATAGAAGTCAGTGTGGCTGCACAGGTTACTCTCTCATGGACCACATTTTAGAAGGGCACATAAGAGAGATTAAAAGGGGGCATGTAATGTAGGATTAAAGTGGGTATCATGCAGCAAAGAGGCTCACTCTGAAAAAAAAAAAAGAATACTCTAAAGACAGCAAAATAGTGCCTTTAAAGCTGTTTCTTTTGGATTGAGAACAAGGAAAGGAGAGACCCAGGCAGATGGTGTAATGTTACAGGATGAAAAAAGACAACTCTTTTCCAACTCTCAGCATTTATGTTTTCTTTATCAAGGAAAATAGTCCTCCATCTAGAAATGTTAAACACATCTAGAAGAGGGAGTTGAATCTGAAAGAGAAATCTAGGTGAGAAAAATGAGAGAGCAATGAATTTAGGTTTCTTTCACGGAGAACGATGGCACGTATACTAGTCTTGTTGGGTGTGGCGTTCCTCAACCAGAATTTGTTGAATGAACCAAATTAACCAGTTATTTCAACATGGCTAGATATAACCTCAGTCTTTGAAAACTCATGGCGAATTCCAGAACCAAAGACTAAAGGCCAGTCTATTTTCTGTGTTTCACTTCACACGGGAAAGAAAGAGGAATTCTGATCCTTGTCAAGATTCTAGGAAGGATTATTAAAGAAACTGTGAATATTTAGAAAGAAACTTAGTGATTATGAGAAGCCACTGGTGTTTACTGAGAAGCTGTGAACAACAAATGTCATTTCCTTTTCTGGGTGGAGCTGTGAGGTTTGTAGTGCCAGTGGACACGGCAGACGTTGTGAAGCTTGATTTCAGGAAATTATTTTACCGAGGCTTCCTGTAACAGCCTCATGGACAAAATATAGAAATGTGTGCTGGGTGATAGAGTGCATTTAGAGTCTGTAGAACAGCCTCACCCAAAGCCTGAGCAGGGTCCCTAATGATGGGCCAGATGGCTCTGTTCTTGGTCCAGTCCCATCTGACATTTTGGTTTTCAATATTGCATAAAGGTCCAGGATGCCCATTTATCAATACTGCAGAAACCCCAAAGCTAGAACTGTGTCGCTGGAGGAAATATTCAAAAGATTTCCCCATGATGGAACAAAATAAACAAGATGATAATTAACAAGATACATATACAGTCTTAGGTTAAGGAAAGGCTGAGTTGCACAAACAGAGCATGAAGTCGTCAGACTTCACCAACACTCGTGTGGAAAGGCCACGCTCGTTTGCAAGGTAGGAAGAGCCCGGTGAAGACACAGCTGCCAAAAGACCTCAGCAACCCCAGGGCTCAGACAAAGGTGCAAGAAGATCTCTCCCCTCTGAACTGTTGGTATTTTGTTTGATTCTGGACTGTCTTCAGGTTGCATCCTGGAACAACAGAGGGCAAGTGGAGGTGGGCAGCCCTCTTGTGACACAATGACAAATGACCTAGGGGTGTTGACTCTGACAAAAGAACACTCTGAATGCCTTCTGAGTGTTAAGTGTTCTCTGTTTTCCCATGGAGGCAAAACTGGACTTGGCAGCTGGCGGCCAGCCCATCAAAGGCCAATGGAAAGAAGTTTTCTATACTTGGAGTACAGAGCCCCGCAGGGATTTCCACCATCACATGGAGAGTTATCACAGAGGCTGGAGAGGGAAGAAGGTAGAGGGAATCCCCGGAACAGATTACCCGTGAAGGTTCTTTCATCGCTTATGTCATATGATTTGAATAATGACCATTACCATTTATTGAACTTAAACTGCGTACCAGGGCTGGGTTAAGGTCTATTGTGTACACAGTCAATCCCACTGTATCTTCATAACAGATGAGGAGACTGAGGCTCAGGGAGGCTACAGTATGTGTTCTTAGCCCACATGGTAGGAGGTGCAAGAGTGGAAGTTTGATCCCAAGTGTAAAGTAACTTTTATGCTATAGATGATCTCTGGTCTATATACCTTATTCTTTCATTCCTGTCTGTGTGGCCATAGCAAGGGGCACATTATCTTCTATTTGGCTGTGCGGTGTTGGCCTTCCCCACTGAACTGCAAGGTCCCAGTTGCCTGTCATCCAAGAAACCTAAGGAAGAATAACGTTTGGCTATTTCTCTCCCCCCCCCCTTTTAATCCTTCCTGATTAAAACTTCACTTAGATCATCCTACTCAACCACTTTTAGTGTCCTTTTGTGTTCTACAGCATAAAGTACAAGAGTCTTAGCATGACGTTCAGGGACCTCTAGGACAAGATCCTCATACACTCCCAGACCTCACCCTCCGCCCCACCATGCCCCTTTAGTCCTGCCTGATCTCTGTCTCTACCACTTTCTGTTCCATCCCCTTGTCTTTGCTGACATTGTGTCTTCTTGGAAATGTCCTCTCCCATCCTCATTAGTTCCTCTCCAAGTGTTATCCATTCTTCAACACCCCAGTTCAAGCACCACACTTCTTGGAAAGCCAACCTCACATCCTGACTGGGAAAACCCTCCCCTCTCTATATTCCCAGAGTGCTTTTATGCTGCTTAGTTGTGGTTAAGAGTTTTCTAATGTTCTATTTTATTCTGGCTCTTTAAATCCATCTGCTCCAGAAGATTCTCTAGAAAAAATAATAAAGAGAGATGGCAGGCCTTATGCTTTACTATCTCCAAATTTATCATCACATGTAGCATTATCTGTCACTGTATCCCCATTACCCAAAGCACTACCCAATACCTATTCAATAAGTAGGTGTTATTGGATGAGCAAATGAATTTATGCATGAAGGGACAAATGGATGCATTCATCAGAAGTCCAGATATGCCTTGTGGTACCAATTTCCCCTAAATTGTGTAATTTGGTGCATTACACATGAATCTCTCCGGACCCAAATGTCCATATCAACAAAAAGGTGGTTAAGAAGACCACCTTCTTCTTAAGGGAGGAAAGGGAACTCATTTTTATGAATGACTTGTTACAAGCAGGGCAACGTGTCAGGCGTGTTACTTGCCCTACAAGCCTATGAGAAGGAGGGAAGGAGTGAGGGGGAGTGGGGAGTGATACAAAGAAGTGAAAAGCTCAGGACAAAGCTCACTAGGGCTCAAGCCCTGGTTCTGCCACTTAATAACTGTGAGCTTGGGAAAATTGAGCTTTTAGACCTCTGTTTTCTCCAGCTATCAAGCAGTGATTATAAAAGAATCTACTGGTGAGTTTCTTATGAGGTTTAAATGAGATGTCCCATATATTGAGGTTCCTGGGTGGCTCAGTCAGTTGGGTACCTGGCTTCAGCTCAGGTCGTGATCTCGCAGTTTGTGGGTTTGAGCCCCACGTTGGGCGCCGTGCTGACAGCTCAGAGCCTGGAGCCTGCTTTGGATTCTGTGTCTCCTCTCTCTCTCTCTCTCTCTCTCTCTCTCTGCCCCTCCTCTGCTTCCTTTCTGTCTTTCTCTCAAAAATAAATTAAAAAACATTAAAAAAATAAAAAAATAAATGAGATGTCCCATATAATGCACAGAGCCCACTGACTGGCATGTAATCATCAGTCATAATATGGCATAATAAATAGTAGCTTCTCACTACTCTATTATTTGTGTGTCTTTTTAAAATATTTTTTTAAATGTTTATTCTTGAGAGAGAGAGGGAGAGAGAGAGAGACACACACACACAGACTCCGAAGCAGGCTCCAGGCTCTGAGCAGTCAGCACAGAGCCTGACACAGGGCTCGAGCCCACAAATCGGGAGATCATGACTTGAGCCAAAGTTGGACGCTGAACCGATTGAGCCACCCAGGCGCCCCTCCTTGTGTGTCTTATTGTTCATTTTAACCAATTAAGAAGCAAAGGCTCAAGGTCACACGTATGTTTTGTCTGCACTATTTTCCCCTCTGCCGATGGGATATTCCAGTATAAATCCTTCTAGAATGGCCATGAGCCACAATACAGCCTGTGTTCTCATTTCAGGGTGAAATACTAAAAAACCATCTCCATGTTCCTGCTTCTCAAATATGCTTAGATTTTTAGCATTTTATTATGTAAACATTTGACATCTAACATTGTGCATCCAAAAGCAGCATCAGTTTTTCTCATGGTAATTCTTATGTTTAATAAAGGTCATAATCTAGGGGTGCCTGGGTGGCTCAGTTGGTTAAGCGACCGACTTTGGCTCAGGTCATGATCTCGCGGTTCGTAGGTTCGAGCCCCACATCGGGCTCTGTGCTGACAGCTCAGAGCCTGGATCCTGCTTCAGATTCTGTTTCTCCTTCCTCTCTGCCCCTCCCCTACTCATTCTCTCTCCCTCCCTCCCCCCCTCTCTCTCTCCCTCTCTCTCTCTCTAAAATCGACATTTAAAAAAATAGAATAAAGGTCATAACCTAAGTTATAAGAAGATATGAATAGAACTTTCCCAGTGAGACTCAAAACTAGTAACTTTTTTCCCCATCATTTGGCTTTTCTTTGTGTAAAAAATTAAGATGCCAGTCACCACTCCTCTATAATTAAATGTGGTGTGAGCTTCTCTGCCCCATGAAGGGAGCCACACCTCACCTGAGCACCCAGTAATCATTGGATTTGGGGAAGGAGAAGGAGGAAGAGACAGTAACCAGCAGAGTTACTAGGGTTTTCTTTGGTGGAGATTTTGATGCATCAACATACAGAAGTTTGGGGCACCTGGGTGGCTTAGTAGGTTAAGCGTCCACCTTCAGCTCAGGTCATGATCTCATGGTCTGTGAGTTCGAGCCCTGCGTCAGGCCCTGTACTGACAGCTCAGAGCCTGGAGCCTGCTTCAGATTCTGGGTCCTCTCTCTCTTTGCCCCTCCCCTGCTCAAAAAGAAATAAATATTAAAACAATTTTTGTTAAAACATACAGAAGTTTTACCAGTAGACAGGAGAAGTTTCATTTATGGCAGGACATTATCGAGATTATATGAACCTTGGAGCTGAAGTATTCATGCCCTAAATGTCCAAGAGGACGGCCCCCAGAGCATGCACAGGTGGGTTTTATTTTTCACGCCTGCAACCTGAGGCATCAACAGGCCATCAGGGGGGCTGCTGCCTGTTGAGACTTTTTCTGCTACAAACATGGCCCACCAAAGTAGCTTCTAAGCAGGTTGATCATGGGGAGAAAAATGCCAATCTAACCCATTTGCCGCTGATTTCTTAAGCAGATTCAGGCACACAAGATGAAGCACAGCTTTTGCAGGAATGGTTTAAGCTGGTTCTGGAGAAGAATAAATTAATGCGATATGAGTCGGAGCTACTGATCATGTAAGTAAGGCAACACAGATAACAGCGAGTCCTAAAAGCAAAGGGGGTGGGAGTGGGGTGGCTCACCCTCCCAGGTTGAAGTCCCAGGAATTTTTCTCCTTGTGCATACAGAATCGTGATTGAGGCAAATTGATATTTGGTGCCTTGCATATCATGCTGGCATTAGTGCAGAGAATCTTCAGTTGTCTGTTCCCTCTGTGGAGTCCTATGGCTAAAACAGACCTCAAGTGATGGGTCTGGAGCTAGAGGGCATTTGGATAAGGTATTTTCAATCCATCCTTGTCCCCGAGACCAGTGGGGGAGGGGGGCCACCTGCAGTCACACACCTGCAATAGGGAAGCTTATGTCTGGGAAGAGGCTGGGGAGATCTGCCTGGCCACTTCCTTGTGGCTTTAACATACAAGGACTGAGACCTCCCTGGCTGTCCTCTCTGAATAAGAGAGCAGCCTGGTGGGAGAACCAGAAAGTAGAGGTGGATGTCATCGTACTCTGAAAGAGTTGAAGGTCACTCAGCGTGTGGACATATCTTTTGGGGGTAACCATTCAACCCACTGCACTAACCAGACCCCAGAATTAGACATACTCATCTATGTAGTTACAGAAAGTAATGGACCCACTTGCTTCTTGGGGGCAAGACTTTTACCCTAGACCAATGTATCTCAACTGGAGCAATTTTCCCCCCCCCCCCCGAGGATATTCAACAATGTCTGGAGGCATTTTTGGTTGCCATACCTAGGAGGTGTTACCTGTGTCTAGTGAGTAGAGGCCAAGAGTGGTACTTAACATCCCACAATGCACAGGATGCCCTGTCTCCCCCCACCAACTATTGAAGTAAAATGCCCATAGCATCAAGATTGGGAAATCTTGCCATAGACCTATGGCAAGGCTCAGAGTAATCAAGAACACAGGTCTGCTGCAGGCAGGCTAGTCCCAGGAGAAAAAGGGTGTGAGCTAAGTTCACCTAGTCTCTTCCCAGATTTACCTCTCCCAGGTTGAGAGTGAGTAGGAGTGGAGACTGGGGAAGGAGACTAAGAGTTCTACTCATTGAGCTTCAGGGACATGGAAGGAAAGTCCGGGAAGAAAGCATCCTCCTTAGTAACTATTTTTTCTGTCACTATTTTTTAAGTTGATACACATGCTGAGACTCAGAGCAACACTTATCCATGCCCGCCTGACTGCAAAGCCTTTTTTCCCCAATCATACCGTCTGCCTGTAGACCAGATCTGAAGTACAAAGTTCATTCAACAAAAATGTATCCAACACATTCTGTGTGCCAGGAACTGCTGGGTAATATGGAAATAAAAATGAGTGACACCACAGTCCCTATTTTCGAGGATCTCATGATTTTAGGGGAGAAAGACGTGCTAACACATAGCATGCTAGCAATAAGAAAACATGGCAAAAGCTCCATGGAAGTTTGTAGAAGGAGCATTCGGTGCATGGGCTCTACCTGTGAGAGTCTGAAAGTCAATGACGGCTGCTGTTACTGCTTAGTGACCAGCTTCCCTAGTTAGTCTGCTGCCAGGGGGAACCTTCGGCTCCAAAAGAGGCCAGAGGGAAGCTCAGGCAGGTGAGCTAGACAAAAGCAGGAATGGTTTAAGCTGCTAAAGGATAGGTTTTAGTTTAAAGAAAAGACCTGGTTGAACAGAGAGAACCATCTTGGGTAACTGACTTGGGTGCTTTGGGAAAGCAGATACCAAGACAAGATTGGAAGTCCAAGAAATGTACTGGGATAAAGGGAAATAGGAGGGGGAGTAAGAGGCAAGTCTACAGACCCTCTTTGGTCCTGATACCTGTGAAAGGAGAAGGGGAGGAAAGGGAATTGAACAGAGGAACCTGAGATGGCCCTGTAGCCCTGAGAACATCTTAGCCAGGCCACAGGGAGAACCAGAGCTGAGATGCCATCAGAGGAGTCCAACTCCAGTACCACCGCTGTGCTCTGACATTGGCTGGGAGCTGCCTGGGGACAGTGTGGCCACAACATGACACTGAGTGGATTCTGCCTCAGCAGTCAGCTTGCTGTATTCTGCCCAGAAAGTTCTCTCTTAAAGGAAGGCTTGAGTGGTACACTTCCATTGGCTATCAGAGCGGGCCAAGAGAAGTTCAGGGTCAATAACAAAAGGCAGAATATTGAACATGGCAGGGACCTTGACCCAAGTAGTAGTAAAAATAAAGGCAGCAACGACAGGGCATAGCAAAGTGTAGCAGATACCCATGCACGCCGTGGGTAGGGTGCAAGTGAAGGCCCCATGATGTCAAACCCAGGGGCCTATTCTCAGCCCTCACCCTCTTCAATGTCTCTGTAGCAATGAATCCCCTCGACCTCTCTCTTCTCTCTCAAAACTTTCTCCTCCTGGTTTCTGTGATGCTGAATTTCTTGTTTTAATTGCTTCTCAAAGTTTTGATTGCTTCCTCCCTGGTGACATCTGTTTTGTTTGACTTCCAAATGTGGGCATTTCCAACCTCGTTGTCTTCAAATTTTTCTTTCTCTGTAGTCTTCCTCTGAGGGATCACATGACTTCACCCACCCTCTCTGATCCCTGTGACCTCTGTTTGTGGTCCTCATTCTCCTGAGAACTCCAGAGTTGGGTTCCCAAAGCTCTGGGGAACCTCCACATTACACATGGCCTAGCATGTGGGTGCCTTGCATACACGAGGGATACACATGGAATAGCCCCAGGCGTTGAAAGGTTGAGAAGTTCCAAACTGACCTTTACCAAGAACTAACTTCTCTTCTTGACTTTGCTGCTCCTATTGGTGGAAACACAGAGACCCCAAGCATCCCTGATCCCTCTTTCCACATCTCCTACAACCAGATGGACAGCGTCTGAATTTTATTGCCTCCACATGGACACAATGGCTCTCTCCTGCCTCCTCTTCCTTGTTTTGCTCTTTATCACAATCAGGGATTTGGGAGTTGTTAGAGGTGATACTTGAAGTCCCTTTGCCCCTAAAAGAGAAAAGATTTTCAGATTGTCATTGCTTCTCTCCTGGATTATACTAGTCGTTTCTTGATGATGCATCCCCAAAGGGCGGCCTGAGTGGCCTTCCAAACACCCACTGAGATCACATCACAACCTTCAGCGGCTCCATGGTCTTTCCAGTTCAGCATATCCCAGCAGTCCTTCTGGGCTCCTTCAGTGACCCCAGCAGTAGCAGAACTTTCCGTTTAGAGATATTCCAAGACCTCAGTTTTAATGAGAAAAAAAAAAAAAAAAAGGCAGTAGCTGTAGTCAGTAAGCTTCTGTTTCTAGGCAGATCGTCAGTTTTTACAAGGTCTGAACATTTTCTCATCTCCAGGGCCCAAGAATTAGAACTGGAAGATCATCAAAGCAGACTGGAACAGACATTAAGAGAAAAAATGCTCAAGGAGGGTGAGTACGATGACATGTTTGGGGGCCCTTGTTAAAGACATTTTTCCCCCGAGAGGCACTTGCACAGAGCACCCTGCAAATCCCAGAGTGGGATGCTCTTCCTGTCTTGTGCAAGCAGCCTGGAGGCAGAACGGGAGGCTGGACGGGTGGAAACTCACCACCCGCCCAGCAAGTCGCTTCTGGCTTTGTTCACCTGGGCTATGAGGGCAGCAGTTTACTCCATCCCATGAGCTAACAGAGCAAAATCACTCATTCGCTTTCCCATTTATTCAGTTAAGGAGTATTTGCTGAGAGTCTAGGGGGGCCCTGGCAATAGAAGAAGAGCACCCCTGCCTTGTGGTCTCACCAGGGAGGCCAACATGCAAACTGGTGTTTGTAGTACAATGAGATGAAGGCCAGGACAGAGATGCTTTGGGAACACCAAGGAAGGCGGGCCTAGTTCTGCCAGGCACCATAGATGTACAGGAAACACCCTTCCCAGCACAGGCCGGACCAGGTCAACACAAATGAGAAAATAATTTCCACCATAAAGGAGGGAAAGCTGACATAAATTCAATTCACATGTTATACTGATTTATGCATTCATTGGTTCCAGCCCAGTAAGACACCGTTTTGTGGCTGTGTGTTCATGGGACCAGATCCACGCATGGCTTTCCTACACTTAGGCCTAGGTCTAAAAGGACAAGTTCAACAATTTCTTTACACCTCATGGACCAAACATGCTTACCTATGGGGTTGCCTGGTACAGGGCAAGCACCTGACAAATATTAGACGTCATCTTTATGATTGTTTTTACTTAGGCATTTTATCCCCATTTTACAGTTTAGAAAACTGAGTCTCGGAACTTAAAAAGTATGTTCGAGGTTAAGTAGTGAGAGGACTAAGATTCAGGCACAGACTACCAAAGAGGGTCTCCTATTCCTTCCCACATAGTAATGATTTGTGGACTTTCTTTATAGCAACAAAAAATTCTATTTCTAGCAAAATCTTTCTAGGGCTGCACTGTATAGAACAGATAAAAGTCATTTTTATTTGTCAGAGGGCTCGCATGAGTCCGTTGATGACAAGCCAACATTGAGGGAGGAATGTTTTATTTTTCTGTGTTGATTATCAAATAAGGAGCAATGACACTGGAATATACCCAGATTAACAGATCATAGAAGGAGTAGGAATAAGATGGGTGAGAAGTCAGGGTGCTCTGGGTTTTCTTCCTCCCTCAAACACAGCTATGTTGAGGTCAGATGATTTGGAACAACCAGGAAATTGATCTATGGAGTGTCAGAAGGATCTCCATGATTGGAGGGAGACAGCGTGCCAGGTACAAGGTGCATGGACATGAACTTGGGGAGAGAGAAACAGCAGTGCCACAGAAGAGAGGGAACCCTTTCCATGGAGAGACAAAGGGAAAGAAAGAGAGAGGGGTTGAGAGAGTGCGGCATCAGGTTTGCACAGGAGGAAAACTGCTCTGGACCAGGGACTGGGGAACAAGAAGTACTAAGTATAGCAGGGTTTTGGTTGTTGTTTTTTTTTTTAATTTTATTTAAATCCAAGTTAGTTAACATATAGTGTAAAAATAGTTCAGGAGTAGAATGTGGTGATTCGTCACTTACATATAATACCCAGTGCTCATCCCAGCAAGTGCCCTCCTTAATGCCCATCACCCATCTAGCCCAACAACGTGGATGGAACTGGAGTGTATTATTTATGCTAAGCAAAATAGGTCAGTCAGAGAAAGACAGAAATCATATGATTTCACTAATAGGTGGAATTTAAGAAACGCAACAGATGAACATAGGGGAAGGGAAGGCAAAATAAGATAAAAACAGATAAAAACCATAAGAGACTCTTAAATACAGAGAACAAACTGAGAGTTGCTGGAGGGGAGGTCGGGGGGATGGGCTAAATGGGTGATGGGCATTAAGGAGGGCACCTGTTGGGATGAGCACTGGGTATTATATGTAAGTGACGAATCACTATATTCTACTTCTGAAACCAATACTACACTAACCTGGATTTAAATAAGTTCATTAAAAAATAAATTAATTAAAAAGAAAAAACCATAGAGCATAATATCTGATTTATACATCAAATAAAAATTTCAGTTTGCTCTGTTTCTGGATGGTAAAATAAAAACCACCAACAGTCCCCATTAGCCACCTTTGAACCTTTTTTTTTTTTTTTAAGTTTTACTAAGGAGTGAGGATCATACATTTCTTCATTCCCCTTAGCCGATCTTCCATAAAAGCTCTAGCCCACTAGTTAGCAAGAGAGGGAAAAAAAAAAGAAAAAAGAACTTTATTTATCCCTCTCTAGTAGACTCGGTCTGATGCAATAAGTTTAACAATCCCTGTAGAAATGCTTAGTCTCTTTGGGATGAAAATGTTCAGCCTTGGAGATGGCCAGCTTTTCCTTCTGCTTTCCTCCCTGAGGACGGGTAGTAGGGAGAGGCAGGTTTTGTGACTCCGCAGCAGTAGGTATCTGGGTTGGTTGCTCTGATTCACTGAGTCCCCACCCAGCTGTGTCCCATCATCCGGCTGCCACTCTCTCTGCTGGCATTTGCAAGCTGAGGTGTATGGCTGGCATCGTCCATAGCCTGGCCACTCCTCAGCATGCCTGGAGCCTGGTGGCAGTCCCTGGCTTTCTCAGGCACACCTCAGCACATCCTCCATTCAGCTTGTCCAGACAGACTCCACCGTGGGACCACGTCACTCCTCATCGCGGGGGAGCCCTCTGGGAGGCTCACTGGCCAGCTACCTTTGGTAGCTCTAGGGCTGGTGGGCACTCTTAAGCCCCATGGCTGCCACACACAGCAGATTGAGATCTGGGGAGCCACACTCAGACCCTTCTCTGCCCAGCCACCATATACTGCCCTATGTTTATGCAGAAGGCACCCTTCCAGCTGGCTTCTTCCCAGAATTCCAAACAAGGGGCTGGGTAAGAATCCTTGAGCCCCTGGTGTTCCCATTAAATGGTATGATGTTTCCTGGCCCAGAACAGAGAGGCTAGAGCTAACCCTCTGCTTCTAATCGTCTCTTGCCCATAAAACATGAAGTACCGAGGGAATGGTGTTTCTCTATTTCCCTTTTGTCATATATGCCTTCTTCCTGACCACATCCTCTGAACTAAGACTCATGTGAGAAACAGTGGCCCTTCTTTGCTCCAGGATCAGGCTCACCACCTAGTCCCTGGCATGTTAAAGGGAACGGGCTCAGGTATTTATAAAGTCGTCTCCCAAGGCAACAATCTGGTTGACAAGACTTAAATCTGCCTTAAAATCTATTTTGATTGTCAGAAAATCATTACTACCTGTTTCTTATCCCTTCCCTTCCTTTTGTAGCAATCTTATGTCCCCCGGGGCAATGGAATGTGTCAGGCCAATTAGGAAGAAGTTCTTGTACTCTTAAGACAAAAGAGAAAACATGTTCACAGTCTGGAGACACCATCCCATTGGCCAACCAGAGCCTTATTTTGCTTCTGCCTGGTCTCTCCTCAAAGGGCTGCAATTTGTCATTAACTACAAAAAAAAAAAAAAAAAAAGAAAAAGAAAAAAAGGATCCTCATCTTTGAAGTCCTAGCCCCTGATGCAGATGGTTTGTTTAGAAACTTTTCTCATAGATTCCTTTGTTGTAGTTCAGACATGTTTAGGGAAAACAGCCTTCTTGTTGTTCCGTTGGTTTCTTTTTTTTCTTGCAGGGGAGGGGAGGCTGGAGAACTCTGTGGGGCCTGGCTGATATTCTTTTCCTTACAAAGGGATTTCCCCCTGTTTGCTTTGTATATACTCTCAAGATGAAAACTGAGCTGACTGCAGCACAAAGCACCCTCCTTGCTAATCTGTGGCTGCGAGAGAGTTCCCTGGTGTTAAATTCATTTCCTTGTTTTCTCCATGGAAATTAGAAGGCAGAACAAGTCCGAAACAATCAAGAATGCCCGTGCCAAGATCTCTCCCTCGGCCTGAATGTTACCTGAGGCCCAATGCTTGCCGTTTTTTTGTTTTTTAGAGAGCCAGAAAGATGAGAGCGATCTGAACGAGGAGCAAGAAATACTCAGCGAGATGATGCAAGTAATTGAACAAAGGGACAGACTCGTGGACTCCTTAGAGGAACAGCGCATAAAAGAAAAGGCTGAAGACCAGCACTTTGAAAGCTTCATATTCTCCAGGGGCTGTCAGCTGAGTAGGACGTGAGCAGCCCAAGGCCCTGGCCCTGGATGCTGGCTGAGGATCAGGCCGGGCACACCTCACTCACTCACGGTTCCTTTGGCAGGATTTGCCATACGTGGAACTTAAGTGATGCCCTATTGCAATTTCTTCTTAAAATTCTCCCATATGGAGTACAGCTGCCCAAGACCCTTCCAGAGATTATAATGACGAATATACAAAGATGGTTAGGGAATTGGCAGTCACTTTGGCATGTCTCACATTGGAAGTGACCTTGGCAGATGACCAGCATTGTTTTCCCTGGAAAGTGACACAGGGATCGACTTTCCTGCTGTTTTTATCATTTATCTCCCCAATTCATTGAGTTACACATCTTAAGATTTTTACAAAGCTGCCTTTTCATTAATATATCCATATTTGCCCTTTTTTTTTTTTTTCATGGATGACCAGTTTCCAAATGTCAGAAAGAAGCAGCCACAGTTTAAAGATTAGGTTAATATTTAAAAATTGTGTTTCCAGAGAAAGAGGAGAAACCTTGAGATTACTGATTACATAAAGCAAATAACTCATATAGCAGGTGTTAATTCAATCCAGGGTGAATTTAATTTACCAGTTGTATTTATAAGCCTTAATATAATATACATAAGAAATGAGAGTTTAATACAACATTTGAGCCTTAATTTCATTTAAAAAAAAGAGAGAGAGAAGGAAATCAAACTTTAACTTCATACTGGCAAGACTATCAGTGTTCACCAAATACTGCAGGCTTAGAAAAGCTTTTGTTCTCAGAGTCCTCTCCTTACTGGCCCTGGAACACAGTGAAAAGTGTTTCTCGAAAATGAATCGTTTTCCAGTGCATTTTTATAACCGTTGGTAATGGCACTGAAAACACACACACTCGTGATCCAAGGTGAAGAAGGCTTCCCGGTGACAGCCTTCTCAGGTCCAAAGAGAAGTGTCTCCAGCGCTCTCTCCAGGGACTCCCTGGGAACTCCACAGGACCAGGACAAAACCACTTCTGACTTCACCCTAGAGCTGAGTGCAGCGACCCCATTTACCAAAGGCAGTGATCAAATCCCAAACTGGGTCATGGATTTTTTTTTTTTTAAGTGACATTTTCAATGTGAAAAGAAAGCCAGGAGATGGAATTTGTGCACTGACAGGAGATTCCTGGGTCGTTTTGATGGTTCATATGGGAACCAAAGAAAAGATTTTAAATAGTGATCTGTTGTCATAAAGTATTTGATTGTTTACAGTCAATGAGATTCTTTGAAGAGTCAGCCTGTTGCTGACAAGAGACAGACTGAGGAACTCTTTGTTATATGTTTGGCCTCTCTCATTTCTGCAAGTGTGTAAATGTGTCATTGAACAAAAGGTGCTTTGCAACAGTTGGCTCTTGAGACCTAACTCTCCTCAGTTCATGTTGACCATGAACCACTGCTGTGTGAGATGCTGTCTATGTGCACCAGTCTGGCCAGCTGATAAGCCAGAAATCAGAAATGTAACTGGATTTCTCAAGTGCGCCAATGTTTTGGGTGGTATTAAAATGCAACCTTTCCATGGCAGACCAAATTCCGAAGGTTGTAATTCTTTTTTCCTTCCTTCTTCTTCCTTTCCCCTTTTTAAAAAAAAGAGTCAAATCTTCTAGTGCCTGAATTCTATTGGGGAATATGTGCAGGCATCTATCTAGCTGTCAAAACTATGCCATTTATGGCTATTTACCTCTTCTTATTTATTTATATATTTGGTGGAAATTGCTAATACAGTTTCCTCACAATTCTGATTTTCCTGTATTATAACTTGGAGAAGGTCTATTGGCACTAGGGTGTATCGGTATATAAGCTATTTACCATATAAGTAACCCAGATGTTTGGGGCAGTGAGCTAGTTGTATAGTATTAAAGATTTATGGAGATAGTTAAAATAATATTTTCGGCCTTCAGGCATTTAAAATAAGACTCTGGATACTCAGGAATTTTAATTCATTTAAAGAAAAAGATCTAGAACTTCTGTTTTTATTCTAGAATATTTAGAAGTATTCAAACCCAGTGTTTTCTGTCAGTTCTATGAAAGCATGCTACTTGCGACTTGCATATGTTTAACGTGATGCTTACCTGTGTGGTGTCTGGATTGTTTTGATACAAAAGAATTTATTGCCACTTATTTTGATTTGTTCTATTTTCATCTAAAAGAAAGATCCTCCTGAGGGGGGCCAAGAAACACCTTCTTTCTGTTAATAGATGAGAAAGGCAATTTGTTCATTTTCTCTTTCAAAGACTATGTTCTGGAGTGGAAGGCTGAGTCTTACGTGGCCAGGTTGAAACACATGCTCATACCTAACAGCCTTTTACTTACGCCAGCTTTTAGTTTTACCAGCATGTAAAACCATTTCAATGGACATTTCCAAAATGACACAAATATTGTAGCTGTTGAATTATTTTGAACAATTCCATTCCTATTCACAATAAAGAATGTTCTAAGACCGTCAAAGTGTAAAATATTGTACATTTTAAAGACAGTTTCTTTATGCAGTACGGGTAGGATTATGGCGAAAACAGCTTCTTCTGTCCCATAAAAGTATACTTGTGATCAAAGCTGAACAAGTTAGGACTCTGAACGAGACATAAAGCCCCAGCTCCGGGTCGTATTTTATAGCCAGTCTCACACAGCTTCTAAGTTAAACTAAAGGGCTCATGTTAGTTGCTAGTTTAGGATTTTACATAAGTTGAATCAAGAGGACATGTCTGAAGCTTGCTCTCGCAAAGCATTCATTTGTTGATCTATTTGTGTAATGAACATTCTCTGAATGCCTGTGGGGTTGTGCAGCTTCCATTAGGGGAGAATATCAGTCCTCCACTCTACCCCCAAATAACTGCAAAAATAAACAAGTACCACTCGCAAATAAATACAAAGGTAAAGAACTATTTTTCATTATAAGCATCAGTCTATTCTACTCACGTTTATCTCAAGTCTAAAGACATTTATCCCCAACTCTTGTAGTGCTTCTTTGGCAATGAAAATAAGTTCGTTTCTAAAACTGTGAAAAATACTATCAGGTTGTACTGTTTCATTTAGACCTTGACTTTGGCAGTGTGAGGCTGCTTGGACTCAATCAATGCTGAGATGCAGCATGTTAATTGCGACTGAGAAAGGAAGTGGCAGGTGTTTCCAACTCTGATGAGCTGCAATGAAATTGATGTTTTCTGCATTCGGGAGGCAAATGGCAATTCAGCAGTGTCTTTCTTCCCAGGAAGCAGACTTACAGGCTTTTCCTTCCAAACTGAAAATGGCAGCATGTCCCAGCCAGGTGGCTGATCAGAGAACTACCTCAGCAGGGCAGAGGTGGCAGGGGGCAGCCGGGGCTGCCACACAAACAGAGAGTCGCAGTCATTGGATGTGGTGAGCTCAAATGTAATTTATTGTAATAGGAAGGTTCACGTACAGGGGAGCGTGTACTGTTTCGCCTACTGTTTATCTTCTAACCTCACTGCTGAGTAGCTTGTAAAAGATTAATTTGCTCCGACAATTGGGAACTATTCATGTGGGCTGAAATGCGTTACATGGGCACTGCTATAAATACTGAAATGAACCAAAAATAAATGGTTTCCTGTTGAAGGAATCAAAACATTTTCGTGTGGGCTTGGTCTGGCACCTCCAAGGGCAGTGTCCATTTCATTTCTTCCTTTCTAGTGAAAGGAGCGGGGCAAAGCTTTGATTTCGTGTGGGAGTCTGTGAATTAACAGTTGGATGCTTAATTCCCACCGGGGCACCTGGAAGGACTTACCTGACTAGCACATTGGACTTGATTGGGAAGAGGAGTGAAGAAGTTTTGCCTTGGGTGTATTCTTTCAACAAAGAAAGTTACCCTCAGGGATGGGGAGGCAGAAAGGTGGAGCCAGTCCCGGTTTACCTCCTCATTCCTCTCACCTTCTTACCTGGCATGGCCTGGTTTTATATTTCAGTTCCTCTGCAGAAATGCTCCCATCTGCCCTGAACTGGCCTCTTTCGTCAATGCACACTTTGAGGACCGGCTTGTTTGTTTCTGTTCTTAATCCCAGTGCATGCAAGCCTTCCTGATATGTGAGAGCATAATGCCTCAGAATTGCCACATCAGGTTAACCAAGTGGTCAGTCCCCAGCATTTCACACGGAGTTCCCCCTTTGTTTGAAAGCTTTTGTCTGCTGTTGGAATATTTGCAACGATCCATTTGTTCCCATCTAAAATCAACAAAAAGTAAACATAACTGCAGATAAGAGCCCCTGTTTTGCAAGCATTGTGGCAGCAGGGAAAGCCCCAAGGAAGGCCAGCCATTTTTGATGGCACTTTGCAAGTTTTCTTTGTGCCCATGCTGGGGCTCATCTGCCCTCCTCTGGCTCTCAGAGTCACGGACTCTCAGCCATTAGCTGGCCTATTAGCTGCAGCTCACCATCACTCAGCCTTCGGGGCATGTGTGGTAGTTTCACACTCACTCTCTCTCGCAGCTTGTTTCTGCAAAAACGACAAGCACAACCAATGTTGTCAGGGATCCCCTGAGGAGCCCCTCCGACTCTGATCAGGGTACTGGATACTGTGAATTCAGCTCGTGTCACCTGCCAGGTGCCGTAATAAGCTCTATAAATGTATTGTTTCATTTGATCCTGAAAGCAAAATCCTTATACCCCATTTTTAAGATAAGACTGAGACACAGAGGCTCAGCTTACCTGCTGTTCCAGGTACAAAGTAGTGGAACTGGGGCTAGATCCAGATGTCAGCCTCCGGAACCTGGGCCCTTGACCGCCAGGCTATACAGCCTTACCCTGTGTCCCCACCCAGACCTGTATCTTCTGTTTACCTGTTCCTTCCCTTGCTTTCCTAAATCAGTTCCCATTGCCATAGTCCCCCAGCACCTCACTGCCCTGCCCTGATCAGGGAAAATAAGGGAATGGAAGCCAAAGCTTTCCCTTTAAAGTGCCTTGTGTTTCCTTCTATACTGCATCTATATATATACTCTAACATGAAAACAATGATCTAGAATGGTTATCTAACCTCCACCACCCCTCACAAAAATCTTTGAGTAAACATGACACTCTAGGAAGATGCATCTTGTTTACACTGGGAGATCAAGTACCTGGGACACACTGCCATGGACCTACAGGGCACTTTTGTGCCCCAAATTGAGAAGCATGGCACTACCTAATCAAATCTCAGTTCCCAAGGGTAGGGAAGCAAGAGCACAGGGGTGGAGGGATGGGAGAAGGCGTGCATGGAGGGAGTGTCTTGGAGACCAACTGGGAGTAAGCTGGTTTTTGCAGACCCTTGGAGAGACCATGCAGAGGCGGTGGGGAGCAAGAAAAGTCTCAAATACACAGCCTCACTTTATACCTAAAAGAGATAGAAAAGGAATGGCAACTGAAGCCTGGAGCCAGAAGAAGGGAAGTAATAAAGATGAGAGCAGGAATAAATGACATAGAAGGAAATAAAACAGGAGGACAGATCGATGAAACCAGAAGCTGGTTCTTTGAAAGAATTAACAGAATTGATAACCCCCTAGCCAGACTTATCAAAAAGGAAAGAGAAAGGACCCAAATAAATAGAATCACAAATGTAGGAGGAGAGATCACAACCAATACCGCAGAAATACAATTAGAATATCATGAAAAATTATATGCCAAGAAACTGGGCAATCTGGAGGAAATCGACGCATTCCTAGAAACGTACAACTACCAAAACTGAAACAGGAAGAAATAGAAAAAAATTTTTTTTAACTCAGGGATTTTTAAGTTTATTTTGAGAGAGACAGAAAAAGAGTGCAAGTGGGGGATGGGCAGAGTCAGAGGGGGGCAGAGGATCCAAAGTAGGCTCTGTGCTGATAGGAGACAGCCTGACATAGGGCTCAAGCTCAGGAACTGTGAGATCATAACCTAAGCCGAAGTCAGATGCTTAACTGACTGAACCACCCAGGGCCCTCAAGAAATAGAAAATTTGAACAGGCCCATAACCAGCAAAGAAATTGAATCAGTAATCAAAAAATCTCCCAGCAAAGAAAAGTCCAGGGCCACACGGCTTCCCAGGGGAATCCTACCAGACATTTAAAGAAGAGTTGATACCCATTCTTCCCAAACTATTCCAAAAAATAGAAATGGAAGGGAAGTTTCCAAACTTGTTCTACGAGGCCAACATTACCTTGATTCCAAAACCAGAAAAAGACTCCACTGAAAAGGAGAATTACAGTCCAATATCCCTGGTGAACATGGATGCAAAAATCCTCAACAAGATACTAGCAAATTGAATCCAACAGTACATTAGAATTATTCACTGCCATCAAGTGAGATTTACTCTTGGGCTTGAGGGGTTCGATATTCACAAATCAATGTGATACACCACATTAATAGAAGACAGGATAAGAACCATATGATCCTCTTGATAGATGCAGAAAAAGCAATTGACAAAATACAGCATCCATTCTTAATAAAAACCCTCAAGAGAGGATAGATGGAGCATACCTCAACATCATAAAGGCCATCTATGAAAAACCCACAGCCAATATCATCCTCAGTGGGGAAAAAACTGAGAGCTTTTCCTCTATGATCAGAACAAGACAAGGATGTTCACTTTCACCATTGTTATTTCACCTAGCAGTGGAAGTCCTAGCTTCAGTGATCAAATAAAGAGAAACAAAAGCATCCAAATCAGCAGGAAAGAGGTCAAACTTTCACTGTTTGCAGACAGCATGATACTCTATGTAGAAAACCCAAAAAGACTCCACCAGAAAATTACTAGGACTGATACATGAATTGAGAAAAGTTTCAGAGTATAAAATCAATGTACAGAAAAATCTGTCTCATGTCTATGTGCCAATAATGAAGCAGCAGGAAGGGAAATTGAGGAATCGATCCCATTTACAATTGCACCAAAAACCATAAGATATCCAGGAATAAAACTAACCAAAGAGGTAAAATATCTGTACTTTGAAAACTATAGAACACTTATGAAAGAAATTGAAGAAGACACACACACACATGCAAAAACATTTCGTGCTCATGGATTAGAAGAGCAAATATTGTTAAATGTCTATACTACCCAAAGCAATGTACACATTCAGTGCAATCCCTATCAAAATACTACCAGCAGTTTTTCACAGAGCTAGAACAAACAATTCTAAAAGTGTTATGGAACTGCAAAAGCCCCAAATAGCCAAAGCAATCTTGAAAAAGAAAAGCAAAGCTGGAGGCATCACAGTTCTGGACTTCAAGGTATAACAAACCTGTGGTCATCAAGACAGTATGGTACTGGCACAAAAACAGACACATAGATCAATGGAACAGAATAGAGAACCCAGAAATGGACCCACAAATGTATGGCCAAATAATCTTTGACAAAGCAGGAAAGAACATCCAATGGAAAAAAGACAGTCTCTTCAACAGATAGTGCTGGGAACACTGGACAGCAACATGCAGAAGAATGAAACTAGATCACTTTCTTACACCACACACAAAAATAAATTTATAAATTTAAAAGATCTAAATGTGAGACAGGAAGCCATCAAAATCCTAGAGGCAAATACCAGCAGCAATCTCTTTGACCTTGGCCACAGCAACTTCTTACTAGACACATCTCTGGAGGAAAGGGCAACAAAAGCAAGAATGAACTATTGAGACCTCATTGAGATTAAAACAGAACAAAACAAAACAACTGCTATACAGCAAAAGAAACAATCAACAAAACTAAAAGGCGTCATGTGGAATGGGAGAAGATATTTGCAAATGATACGTTCGCTAAAGGGTTAATATCCAAAATCTGTAAAGAACTTCTCAAACTCAACACCTGACAAGTAACCCAGTAAAAAAAAAATGACCAGAAGACACAAATAGACATTTTTCCAAAGAAGACATCCAAAGGGCTAATAGACACATGAAAAGATGCTGAACATCACTCATCATCAAGGAAATGCAAACCAGAACCACACTGAGATACCACCTCACGCCAGGCAGAGTGGCCAAAATGAACAAATCAGGAGACTAGAGGATGTGGAGAAACGGGAACCCTCTTGCACTGTTGGTGGGAAGGCAAACTGGTGCAGCCTCTCTGGAAAACGGTATGGAGGTTTCTCAAAAAGTTAAAAATAGAACTACCCTGTGACCCAGCAGTTGCACTACTAGGTGCTTATCCAAAGGATACAAAAATGCTGACTCAAAGGGGTACATGCACCCCAATGTTTATAGCAGCGCTATCAACAGTAGCCAAATTATGGAAAGAGCCTAAACGTCCATCAACTGATGAATGGATAAAGATGTTATATACATACATACAATGAAATATTACTCAGCCATCAAAAACTATGAAATCTTCCCATTTGCAACAATGTGAATGGAGCTAGAGTATATATTATGCTAAGTGAAATCAGTCAGAGAAAGACAAATAGCATATGAATTCGCTTCTCTGTGGAATTTGAGAAACAAAACAGATGAACATAGGAGAAGGGGGAAAAAAGAGAGAGAGAGGGAAGCAAACCATAAGAGACCCTTAGTGATAGAGAACAAACTGAGGGGTGATGGAGGGAGGTGGGTGAGGGATGGGCTAAATAGTTGATGGGTATTAATTAAGGAGGGCACTTGTCATGAGCATTGGGTGTTGCATATGTGATGAGCCACTAAATTCTACACCTGAAACCAATGTTGCCATATATGTTAACTAACTGGAACTTAAATATCAACTTGGAACAAAACAGGGTATGCCAAAAAAAAAAAAAAAACCCCACCAAAAACAAAAGAATGTGGGGGAAATGCATGTGTGTTTGTGTGTAGCAGTCTCAACACCGTAAGTGTGGGATTTGAAAACAGATCATTGATCTGTTCAGGAAATTGATCTAGCTCAGGAAAAACAAGTATGATCATTCTAAACACGGTAATCTGAGTTAAAAGTCACTAATTCAGGGCCCAATTTCTAGTTCCACCACTGCTCACTGGATAATTTGATTGTGCCTTAGTGTCTTCATCTGTGAAATGGAGCTGACCCTCCTTCCCTTCCTCCCTTCCTCCCTCCCTCCCAGGTTCCTTGCAAGAGTCAGTCTGCTCTACCTAGGTACCAATTTTAAAACAGGAATGGCCAGACTATGACTTTGTAATTGGAATGGCCATGGTGAATCTTGAACCGTTCTAATCCCAACAGCAGAAACAGAAAATGATACCTCAAATCTCAGCAGAACAGGTAAGAATGGGCAGTTCCCAGGAGAGGAGATAGAAGCTCTGAACCAGGCCAGGGACGGCACTTCCCAGAGCATTGCCACCTCCCTTTTGGGACTCTCTGTCTTTGAGCTGGCCTCTGCTGACGAATTTGGCCAAGGTTCTCAAAGTACGCCCTGAAGACACCATCTGGCCATGGTGACTGGGTTCCAGCTCATGGTTAGATGTAATATTGCTTACCTTCCTCCCTAAAAGGAAACATTAAAATATAAATAGCCTTAATAGCTTCCCTAGTAAAGATGGACGTGCAGACTCTTGTTCCTCCAGGCCACAGAATCAGGAGGCAGGTGTGGGAGGCAGGTGGATTATAACCGTGACAAAGAAGACCTTGCTCCTCCAATGACACTGGCCTGGGGAAGGGTAGGGGAGACCATGGGAGTAATATCGTGGCCTGTGACACAGGCACAGATTCTATTATACAAATAGAATCACTGGGATGCCAGGTATTCTTGCCTGACTGGGTCTGAAGTGTCTGATGACTGCTTCTCGCTATCCTTAAAAGCTTTGCCCCTGCTCTTCTTCTTCTGGAGTGTTCTCCATTCCTTTGTTAGACCACTCAGATAAGAGCCACGAATTTTAGAGTTCCCTCTGTACATGTAGTTGGCACTGAGCTGTCATGCTCAGGCGAGGGATCCCCCTTAAATGTCTACAGTTCGTTATTAGACTCTTAAAGGGTAGGTAAGTGGGCTGCCTGCCTCAAAGATCTTGGGACGCATTCCACCACGGCTGGGTCGGAGGCCATCTGAACGGCATCGTCCTGTGTGATCCTCGACAACACCCCACCCTCAGTCCCCCATGTCGCAAACCAAGGCTGAGGTCTTCCAGCTTTCCCTGCCCTGACGCTTTTCCTCATGCCCCACCCCCACCCTACCATCTGCTGCCTTACTCCAGGCAGGCAGGACTCTTGAAGGACGTGCTCGCTCACTCGCGGCAGCCTGGCCTTCAAAGGCCACTGCTAATACCCCAGGGTTCCCAAGAGGGACTCTCACTTAAGAGGTCTCACTTAACAGTCCCACTCCAGAGCCATTTTATCTCACACATTCTTTTCATCCCAAGAGCACACTTTACTTTCAGTGATCAAAGAAGTCCCCAGGAAGCTCTGGCTGGCTTCTCTTTACCCAGAGCAACCCCCACCCTCTCCCCACCCAGCCCACAATGCTTTGATGTGGTCAAACAACCTCTGATGATTGATTAAGATCCAGACCCTTTGTAGAACCCTCTTCATGATCTGCAGGGGCCTCCCATTTTGTCCCTCGGATGGTATACTAATTTTGTAGGCCATCCACAACGGACCACGAGCTGGATGGCTGAAAACAACAGAAATGTGTTCTCTCACAGTTGTGGAGGGTACAAGTCCCAAATGAAGGCGTGCCCCTGCAATGCTTCCTCCTAAGCCTCCCCAAGCACCCCGTGGCTTACGGCAGCATAATTCCAGTGGCTGTCTCTCTCCTGTGTGTCTTCAAGCCATCTTTCCTCTGTGCACGTCGGTGCTCAAACCTTCCTCTTTTAAGGACACTCGTTTTACTCGATTGGGAGCCTATCCTAGTCCAATTTGCCTGACATCCTATTTTAACGTAACTAAGTCCATCTGCAATGACTCTATTGCCAAGTAAGGTCACATTTTGAGGTTCTGGGGATAGGATTTCAATATATATTTAGGGGACACTGTTCAACCCATAACAGATGGTATTCACGTTTGGGAAATGTAAAAGTTTCCCCAGTGAAAACTTCCTCCAGTTTGACTTTTACCTTAATTTGAGACGTTTGGTTTTCCCCTACGCCCTGGGCTTTTAACCTATACAACAAAAAAAAGTAACACAACAAAATAAAAAGAAAACAGAATGCGAAAGACAAGTTGCTTTGGGGTGCCTGGGTGGCTCAGTCAGTTGAGCATCCGACTTCAGCTCAGGTCATGATCTCATGGTTTGTGGGTTTGAGCCCTGTGTAGGGCTCTGTGCTGACAGCTCAGAGCCTGGAGCCTGCTTTGGATTCTGTGTCTCCCTGTCTCTGTCCCTCCCCTGCTCACACTCTCCCTCCCTCCCTCTCTCTCTCTTTCTCTCTCAAAAAAAAAAAAAGACAAGTTGCTTAAATATGACATATAAATTATAAACACAATTTATGAGATCTTTCTGAATGGCACACACAGACTGCAATTTTCTCTCCATTATCTTACTAGTTATAGTTACTCTTTTACTATTTTTTAATGGTTACCCTAGAGGTTACAACATGATTCCTTGATTTATCAAAGTCCAATGTAAATTGTTACCTTTACTTCTTCCCAGAGGGTGCCTGGACCTTAGAACAATAACTCCATTTACTCACTACCCAATTGAAATCCTTTGGCTTTTGTGTATTTTCATATGATTTCTATGTTCTTAAACCCTATAAGACAACATGATTGTTATTTTATTTAGTTAATATCCTTTTGAATTTACCCATGTGTTTACCCTTTTGTTTTTTCTGCCTCCCTGTGTCACCAAGTTTCCAACTAGAATGATTGTCTTTCTGTCATGCACGTTAGTTCTGTTTGGATCTGCGGTTAACCATTTTTCCCAGTTGTGCTTTTTAGTTTAAATGTCTTTGTTTTCTCTTTGTTTACTAGAAGGCAGTCTTTTAGCAAGGTGGGATGGGGAGGTTCCTGGGGGCCCCTGGCTTGGGGGCCCCTGAACATCTGTCTGCTTATCCTCGTGAGGTTTGGCACCTGCCCTGCTCAACCTCCTAGCTTCTCAGCTGCTTCTTCTGAAATTGGCAGGTGCCCTGGGGGAAAGCAGTCCCAAGTGATGGGCTCACCTCTTGGGGTTCCTTTTTTTCTGAGATTGTGGCCCTGTGAGTTTTGTTAGCTTTCCAACACTCTCAAGATTTATTTTTCACTTCGTTTAACTTTTCCAGTTGTTCTCAGCGGGAGGTGTGGCCTGTTATGTAGTCTGATGATATGAGAAACTGAATACTCTTGTCCCATCTCTTTGTTAGGAAGATTCCTGGAAGGTGTTACACAACATGTTTGGTTACATCCCATTGGGTAAAGTTTAGTCATGTGAATGCACCTAGCTAAATATATAATCTTTATTCTGAGGGAACATATCTTAGCTGAAAATTGTGTGTAGATATTTGGGAGAACAGATTCTAAGGGCTATAGTATCTGTCTCTCAGTTATTGGCTATATGATCTGAAGGAAGTTATTTAAACTCTCCGAGTTTCAAGTTATTCACCTGTAAAATAGAGATAATGATACCATTTATGAATTTACAATGAGATAATAAACCTGAGACACAGAGAAGTTAAATCACTTGCACAAGATGACACGGATACTTGCCTGCAGAATGGCGATCGGAACCCCAAGCCTTCCCCACTACCTGCTCCTGCCTTGTAAATTACACGGCCCTGCCTGTTGGAATTGCTGAGGAAGATGTAAGGGCCAGGACAAGAACAATCCTGGGGGGCTGAGGGTAGAACATGCTTAGCTACAAAAATGATCTCCTAAGGAAAGGTCTGGAGACAGAAGTGACCTAGTTTGAGTCCTATGGATTTGTGAGTGATGTGGGTTACCCAGGAAATTGGAGAAGGAGACCATGGAGCTAAAAGGGACCCTAACGGGGATGCAGTCCTATGGCTTCATTTTATGTTGAAGTACCACATACATACAGAAAATTGTTGAAATTATTAAGTGTATACTCCGGGAGTTTTCAAAGCGAGCACACTCACGTAAACAGTACCCAGATCATGAAAAAGAACATTACCAGTCCAGTAGCCTCCGTCATGCCTTCCCACCCACCCTGCCCAGTTCTAGTCACAACCCCTCTCAAGGCTCATCATTATCCTGACTTCTAACATCAGAGATTAGTTTTGCCTATTTTTGAACTTTCTATGAGTAGACTGGTAGAGTATATTCTCTACTTGCGTCTAATTTTTCCCCCTCAATATTGTGAGCTACATTTCTGTTGCTCCTTGTAAATTGTTCATTCTCCTTGTTGTGTAATATTCCACTGTGTGACTCTCACAATTCAGTTACGGATTCAACTCTTAATAGGCATTTGAAGGGTACTGCCATGAACTTTCTAGAAGATGTATCAGAGTGCACAAATGTACTCATTCCTCTTGGGTATAATCTAGATTAGAATTAGAATATAGAATATAGAATAGATTAGAATTGCTGATCATCATCAGGTATGTGGGATGTTCGGCTTTAGTAGGTACTGCCTTCACTTTCCTGACGCTGGAAATGGAAGGACAGAAAGGGTGGCAATTGGTCCAGGGTCACCCAGCTACTGAGCCAGGGCGGGAATACGGGTCTGTTCTCTCCTAGGGCAGTATGTCTAGGTCCAGATTTCAAGGAGAGACTGACCTAGAGAATCAGCAGAGTCTCACAGCAACACACATTTCATTTATGAGCTGTCCTTATCATCAACCCTCGGGTAAGATGAGACCAGTGATGAAGCATGAGAGGGAAAGCTCCTCAGTGGGGCCATGATTATAGATACCGATTTGCTTCGGAGGGAGCTGGTACAGGTTCTTCTATGTGTCCTATCAAAGAACAGCATGAGATAGATGCGTGTCCTTGATTAAGCAGGATTTAAATTCAGTCTACTTCAGTGCCAGACCTTGTGTGTGATGCTTTTCTGTGCATTAACTCATTTAATCTTCCGAGTGAAAACTAGATCAATTCATATCCATAAGGACCACAGAGGCAAAATATTAAAAGAGAGCATATGAACTCTAAAAATGGAGCCGTTTAGAACAGTGCTTCCCAAAGGATCTGTGGTGAAGGACCAATCCACCCTAGACCAGTTTGTTTGGCAAATGCAATAAAAAGAAATACCAGAAAAGTACAATGAAAAGGTAGTTCAAATACAAGCTTCCAGTTTTTATTATTATATTAAACTGATATAAAATTGCATTGCTAAAATTCTATAAAAATGTCTAAACGCTTTCAATTTCTGTATTTATGTCATTGGGACTCAATAGCAGTTTGTGGATTAGTACTGGTTTTCAGAATACACTTTGAAGGGCACTGATTTATTTATTTGTTTGTTTATTTAGCTAGTTATTTTTTAAAGTCTTGACTTTTTTTATTTTTTATGATTATTTTTTAATATAATTTATTGGCAAATTGGCTAACATGCAGTGTGTACAGTATTACCTTTGGGAGTGGATTTTGGTTTTGGGAGTGGATTCCCATGGTTCATTGCTTACATACAACACCCAGCGCTCATCCCAACAAGGAGGGGCACTGATTGATGATTCACTCTTAATTTCCTAATGGGAATCACTCTTAAAAGAGAGATTGATAATTTTCTTAGAGGCAGATAGGTTTGAAAACAACATCGGCAAAATATTGAGACCCTGGAAACCATTCACACCCATACAGGTTACTGTTTATATTAATGGGACTTCACCATTTCACTGTCTTTATCAACATAACTATTCCAAAAATATATTTCATAGAAAGATACTAGTTACAAATAACTTTATTGTGCTTTTTAAGAACTCTTCCCAAAACCTTACTGAACTGAATGTAAAACCCTTAAGCTTTTCAATAGCATTGAAAAGACTATTAACTCTCCAAGACTCTTTTTTTTTAAAAGTGTATTTATTATTTGAGAGAGACAGAGAGAGAAAAGGAGGGGCAGAGAGAGAGGGAGAGAGAGAATCCCAAGCAGGCTCTGCACTATCAGCTTGGAGCCCAACGCGGGGGGCTTGATGAAGGGCTGGACTTCACAAACTATGAGATACTGACCTGAGCCAAAATCAAGAGTAGGTCGCTTAACTGACTGAGCCACCCAGGTGCCCCACTCCAAGACTCTTTAGAAGACTTGCCTTTTATCCACCACTCTGAAACTAGTATGATCCTTAGCCAAAATTAAACAAGCACCATCTCATTGAAAGACTTGTCTTAAACCAGATTCCCAAACCTTATAAATATCCCCCACTTTGTCCTCCCCAGTCCAAGATGCTACAAGACTCTGCCATGGCAGGCCTCTCCTTACTGTGGTGTACAATAAATTCAATCTTTGTCTTCTATACAGCTTATTTTGCTGGTATTTTCTGGGAGCCAGCTTTCAACAATCAAGACTTTGTTCTTCTTTTTAGTCTTGCTCAAGCTGCTTTCAAAGTTGGTATGCAAAAAAAGGCCAGAAAGACTTGTGTATTCAAAAGCATGCATGAGCAAAATTTAAGAGGTTTCCGTGTATAATTTTGATCATGCCATAGGACCTGAGCCCAGCGCTTGGTGAGAAAAGAGAACCGCAGGATGTGAGGGCTGGAAGGGGTTCTAGGTGCCCAAATATCAGTGCACAGATCAGCCCCATCAAGTCACCTGATGTAATCCCTACTTAAAATACCTATTCCTTAGGGTGCCTGGGTGGCTCTGTTGGTCAAGCATCCGACTCTTGGTTTCTGCTCAGGTCATGATCCCACAGTTTATGGATGTGCTGCAGCATGGAGCCTACATGGGATTCTCTCTCTCTCTCTCTCTCTCTCTGCCCCTCCCCTGCTCATGCTTCTGCACTCTCTCTTTCTCTCAAATAAGTAAACTCTAAAAAAAGACCTATTCCTTGGTTTCCCCTCAGATGTACTGAATCAGAAATTCTAGAGATGGGGCTAGTCAGTGTTTATTACAAACTCCCCAAAGGATCGTGTTGCACAATCAGCTTTGGGAACCACAATTCTGTTCTACCATTTCTTTTTGTAGATGAAGAAATGGAGACTCAGATAAGGGAGTAAAGTTGCCCACAATCACATAGCTATTGAGCTGTGTGTCTCATGATTCCCTGACAAGAGTTCCCAGGGCTGGAGATCAGATTGGAGATGTTTTTATCCACCCAATATCCTGAACAAGAATTAGTAATGATGTGAAACTGAATCTACTTTTGTCTTCTCCACATCTTAAGATTTATCAGGGTGGTGGTTGGCATTGGAAGGGTGTTGTAATCTTTCCTTGTTCCCAGGTGAAAATTTTAGCAGTCATCATGACTTCTCTGCATTTTGTTAGGTACGAGGCATCAGCAAAAGTATAGTTTTCCAAGAGGTAAAATTTTGGCTTTTACACAGAGATAAAATGAACACATACTCTGCTGAGAATCTGTTGGCCATCTTGTTTGTTAAATTTCTGTTCCCAGGAATGATTGCTTATCAGTTTGCTGATTAGCTCATGTGAAGGCGGTTATGTTATTTAAAGCTTTAGGAACATGTCCTAGGGAGGAAGCGTGGGCTGGCCCTCTGGGGAACTACAGTGGGCACTGGGAAGAGATTCAAGGTCCAGGTAACTGCTCCCCATGGGTTTTCATTAGGCCACATTAGACTTCTTGAAACCACTTCTTTGCTCTCTTGGCTTTTTCTCTACTGATCCGCCAGCATGTGGCTAAAAATGGACACGTTTTCAGTATGGTGTCTTCATGATCATCTCTAAGTGCTCAACTTCTGACAACAGTCTCTAGCTTAGTTCAGATCCTTAACTGAGACTATCTGATTGGCTGCTCTCCAAACATTTGCGCTCTTTGGGTCAGGTGATCAGCCAGGGTCAACCAGCTGCAGCTACTTGGAGAAACACAGTTACCAACGGACTGTGTGAGGGGGGCTGTGAGAGACAGCCAGGAGAGTCCCAATGAAAACCTCAGGTGGGCCAGCACAATAAAATGTGTCTTTTCATCATTTCCAGCAAGAGTCCTTGAAACACTGAGGCTTGTGCCACTCCCCTGTTATCCCAAAGGAGTCTGGTTGCCATCGTGTTGCATTCAGTTAAGGCAGGAAAAGTTTGGGGGAGGGGGCTGTTTCACAGGAGCCCATGGTCGGACCTTCCCATTCGTGTTTCCACCAACATTTGGGATCCTCCTTTGTACAAGCCTTTGAGCTGCTTAGATGCTGGTGTCTGGTAAAAAATAAGAAGCCTCAGCCCTGCTGCGCTCATGAACTTCGAACTTTTCCATCTCGAGAGGAGGTTGACAGCCATAGATCAGGGCAGGAACATGGATATACCTAAACACATTTTGGTTCACTCTCTCTTCCCGGAGCTGACTCACTCTTTCGTGGACACAAGACATGGGCCTAACAACCGTACAGGTAGAAATTCAGGGGGAGTGGAAGCTCCTCACCCAACAGCCCAGCGAAGACACTGGGGGGACAGAGTAGCCGGTCGCTTTGCGTTACAAATCACTGAGCTCCCGATTCGTACCAGGATCTGTAAGGGGTGCAAAGGCCAGGGGCAATGTGTCCTCTAGGTTCGAGAGCTCCCAGGCTGGAAGGACACACACACACACACACACACGCACGGAGACAAGGCCAACCGTCCCGCAAGGGGCAGATTTGGGGCGCCCTCCCTTCTCTGGGCAGCCAAGGGGCGCGGACACAGGCCCAAACGGCAAGGGCCCGAGCGCGCAGCTCCTTCCAGGGCGGAGGGCGGCGCGAGGGAGGGAGAGAGGGAAGGGAAAGGCGAGCGTGAGCTGCCTCAAATGCTTGGAATAATTCCGCTTCCGTTTGGAAAGCCGCAGCCTCAGTCCCGCCGCGCCCGCCCAGCGCCAGCTCCGCGTCCCGGCCGGCCCGCTCGCGGCTGCCCGCTCCGCCGCCATGGCTACGTCGCCGCAGAAGTCGCCCTCCGTCCCCAAGTCCCCCACTCCCAAGTCGCCCCCGTCCCGGAAGAAAGATGACTCCTTCTTGGGGAAACTCGGAGGGACGCTGGCCCGGAGGAAGAAAGCCAAGGAGGGTGAGTGCGGCCGGGCCTGGCGCGCTGCAGGGCCCGGGCCGAGGGGCCAGGACTCCGGGGCCGGGCGGGAGCGCGCCGCGGGTGCCCGACGCGGCGGGGGCGCGCGGCGGCGCGGGAGCGCGCTGCCCGAAATGCGGGCCGGGGCCGAGCGCGCCCCGCTGGTCGTCGCCGCTGTCCCGCTCCGGGTGTCTAGGGCCCGGTGGTGCCCGGGTAGGGCGTCCCCGGGACCCGGCGACGCCCGCGCTGGGCCGGGGGCGGGCGCCGCGTGGCCCGAGGGGGCGGCCGGGCCCCCAGCCGGAGGCGGCGTCCTCCCGCAGGCCCGCGCCCGTCGTTCCCCAAGTTCCTGCGGAAACTTTCCTGGGCGCCGCGCTCGCGCTCGTTGCCCTCGTTGGCCTTTCAAAGCAGCTGGGTTCCTGGACCCACGGAACTCCAGAAGCAGCATCGGCCCCTGGAGCCTGTGTCCGCCCCCAGGGACCAGCAGGGCGCTCTTAGTGATCGGCATCATATGTTTGTGGAATGAATGAGTGGAAAAGCTGGCTTTCCTAGCGGTCGGGCCCTGTAATAAATGAGGAACTCGCAGTCAAGGAGAAAACTCGGATTAGACACACTTAGCATCACGCGCTGTGACCCTTCTGTGAACTCAGGAGTTGAGGGCTCTTGTAAAAAAACATTTTCTTTTTCCCCACCAGCGTGGACTGAGGTGATCTTCCCCCACCCAGGACAATTTGCATGTAAAATATTCTGTGTCATTGGCAGATTTCACCTCTCGGATTTTGGTCTGACAAATGAGGTGACAGTTCTGAAGAAGTTCTGGTGATAGATGTGTCGATAGAAGTTGCTTGATGAAAGTTTTTCATGGACTGCTTAGCGGTTTGGGAAATAATCCTTTTGAGGGCTGTGATGCTGAGATGTAAAATAAGGTCTGTGTTTCTGAGGTGTCTGAAAGGGTAAAAAAAAAAAAAAAACGTCAGTGCTGAGAATTATCACACTTAAAGAACTAAGCTGCTGTTTTCTATATTGGAGTGAGCAAACATGGTTTTCCCCCAATTTGGCTATTTTGGTAAACCACGGTCTGAGTAGTATATAGCCGGTAGCAAATCATGACATCTTGGCTTGGAAAGCCCTAAACTACCCTTCTAGGATTTTCCTACTGTGTTCCTGGTATGGGCTGCCTTGCCAAGAGTAAACAACTCGGAATTTCTGAAGCCTGTGGCCTACTGAGAGTGCTCACCCCACCTTTGCCCACTCTTTAGAAAAGTTTATGGTAAAAATACAGAGTTGGTCTCTCTGTATCTAGTACTGTTCATGGAGCCAGGAGAATGAGTCTGATAGTAGCCCTTCACTTCTTTCAAGTGGATTAGCCTGTTTTCTGGAGCCTTCCCTTCACCAGCACAAACATCCTCTGTTCCTCTAGTTGGTCCTCCTAGGCACGATTTTTTTTTTTTTTTTTTTTGCCTACTGGCCTCCTACCCCTTCAGTTTCATTTGGGAGCCCTGCTGGAAACAGAAGGTCAACTCAATCGGGATTTTGAAAATACTGTAGTGAAGGGACTACTTTCGCAGGTGAGGGAAGGGGTAAGGGAACCCAGAAAGGACGATAAGGAACTTGGGAGCTAGCAACCGACAGGTGGAAGCTGTTACCACCTCTAGACCTGAAGGGACAGGGGGAGCAAGCCGGAACCCACAGAGAGCTGGAACTACAGAAGAGGGTGCCGTCTGACACTAGACAGAAACACAGCCACTGTCAGGAATGTGGAGACGGAGCAGGGAGACGTTGACGTTGGCACAAGAGATACTCTGTGCGTTCTCTCTTCTTGCCCCTGACTCCCTTGCTGGTGCTCCTGATTGGCTGCACCCGGTGGGACGTCACCAGGCAAGGAATCTGGACAATGCAACGTGTAGGGGTCAGCTTCCTCAGGGCACAGAGCAGTGCAGAGATCATAGTGGGGAGTGGGGAAAATGAAAATCATAGCAGACCCTCTCAAAGTGAGCTGCCCAGAAGTCCATGTAGTAGTGTGGTAGTCTGGTCCAGGTTAGAACACGGCTGTCCCCTCCTTTGTTATGGTACAGACGCCAGGTTCCAGCAGTGCAGCGAAGGCTGTTCTTCCTTATTCTCTCAGCTACATCACACTGTTCTCTCTCACTGAGTTTCCTATCGGCTTACTCAAAGACTTTTTTTTTTAATGTGTCTTATTATTTATTTTCGAGAGCGAGAGAGTAAGCCGGGGAGGGGCAGAGAGAGAGAGGGAGACACAGAATCTGAAGCAGGCTCCAGGCTCCGAGCTGTCAGCACAGAGCCCGATGCGGGGCTCAAACTCATGAGCCTTGAGATCATAACCTGGGGCTCAGAC
Organism: Panthera uncia; assembly: GCF_023721935.1. Lineage (NCBI taxonomy): Eukaryota > Metazoa > Chordata > Mammalia > Carnivora > Felidae > Panthera > Panthera uncia. The sequence goes on along the minus strand of NC_064808.1, from coordinate 44,622,894 downwards.
TCATGAACCTTGAGATCATAACCTGAGCGGAAGTTGGACGCTCAACCGACTGAACCATTAGGCGCACCGTGACTCAAAGACATTGTTACGTTTCTTGCTCCTGAACCACCCCCTTTCTTATCTCAGATGGACTCAATTGGGTTTTTGAAACCAGGTGCAAGATCTTATTTGTGTCTTTGGCTATACTTAACTGTTAAGTCCTGGTTCTGTGACTCAGACTATTAACTAATCCAGGGGATGTAAATGGTGAGTTGAAGAGCACACACTTCTTGTTAAGGGCCCCCCCCCCCACCCCCAGCCCCAGCTGCTTGCCACCACAGGTGGTAGTTCTTTGAGCTCAAAGAAGGCAGTGGGGTTGGTCTGAAATGACCTGCTCTTGGTGTGTGTGTGCTGGGTCTCAGTGATCATTGCTGTACCTGTTAAGGGCCCGCTAACCCTCACTTCGATACTGGTAAGGTTAGATCTTGCATAAACCTTCAGCTCTGTGCTTTGCAGAAACTGCTTTCTATTTCCACCCTCCCAATTTTCTACAATATGATTCCTCAAGTTCACTGATATCAATCTATCTACATATTATCTCAGTGCTTGAGCACTGAATTCTCCTGGGCCCAAGGACTGCCATTCATTCACTTGACACCTGTTGTCCCACTGTAGGACACAAAGATTGGAAAGACGTAATACATGTTAGATTACTGAGTCAATAATTTCATATGAAAATTTGCTTTCCTAAGAATGCCAACTGCATACATCAAAGAATGACTGTAAATCTCAGAAGAATACATTAAAACTAGTCATCACTCCTGTGTCTTCAGTAAGAAAAAAATAACATCAGAAAGAGAAAATAGAGGTTAAAACCATGATTTTTGGGACCAGACACCTTTGGGTTTGATTTCTGGTCCACCCCTTATTTATTGCTATGACTTGGGACAACTTCCTTATCACTCCAAGTGTCTGTTTTTCTTCATCTATAAAATGGAGATATAGTATGTAGCATGCATAGCATGGTGTGAGTAATGAATGGCAGCTATTAAAATCGATAATTCAATTTGACATAGTCTTTAATTTGAGATAGTCTTTTCGTTATGGACTGCAGAAGATTCTATGGGTTTTGCAGATGGCCAAGGAGCTCATGACACTATGAAGCCCTTAAAATCCTGCTTTGGTCCCTTTGGAAATTAGGGATCTTTCCTTGCACGTCCACTATTCCTGATTCCAAAATGTCACATTTCAGCATTTTAGAATATCTGGGCCCATTTTCATGAGTTGTAGTTAACTGGCTTTGTTTTTCACTGTGGATCTTCTCTTTTGAGGTTCTGGTCCTCATTTATGCTATACACAGCCCTCTGGTGTAGGTCCTTAGACTAGCCTTTCAGATCCTTTGCCAAAGAGCTCCTTTTTTCCTCCAGATCTGTCCTCAAGACTTGCTCTTTCCAGGGACATCATCTTGAATTGTATTGGCCAGTTGAAGGTGCCCTGAATTGGGTCAGCAGCAATGATTATTCCTATCATTTACCCATTTTTTTTTTATTATCCCTTAGAGTTTAGCATTTTGTCCAGTGCCCAAAGTGTCCAATAAGGGCTTTAATCTGATAACTTTATAATAATTCTAGGGCTTACACCTTTGGTTATCATTGGCCTTCCAGTGTAACTGGGGAAAATCCCAAAAGTCTGTAACAGATTTATGGAATGGGGGGGGGACCCCCAGCCCTGCTGAGCAGTCCTCTTCTTCTCCCCTAAGCAGCATGCATTCTTATTTTCTAAAGTGCCGCCTCAAACCCTCACCACTCAAGCTCGAACTCAGACCTTGAGATAGAAAACTGTGTACTAGGTATGAACTTGTTCAATTTCCCTTCTTTGCCCCAGATCTACACCTCCTTTCATGCTCCTTTCCTGCCCCAGTCCCTTCAGAGAGATTCCTTGTCCCCTTGTTTGTGAGAACCATCCATTTCCGCTTCCCCCAGACTTGGCATAGCTAAATACCCTTGCCCTTGTATCTTCAATCTCTTTCATAGCTACTCTACCCCTTAACATGCTGTAAATACGCTTGAGCCTTTCCCATTTAAAGAAAGTCTCCTGATGATGATTTCCTCTTAAGCTACTCAACCAGAGGTCTTGAAGACTTGCCTGTACTGACTTTCTCTTTCTTATTTCCTAGTCACTTCCTGACCCACTATCCTCACTCTTTCAGTAATCATTTACTGAGTGCATACCATGTGCTAGGCACCATGCTAGGCGCTGGGGTGTCGTGGGGGGAGAAAACAGACAAAAATCCCTGCCTTCATGGAGCTTACATTCTAGCATTGGAGACTGATAATAAACAAGATAAATTGGTAAATTATGTGTATTGTATTAGAGTAGTTATAGGGGCTTTAGAGCAAAATAAAGCAGGAAACAGAACATAGGGTGTTGAGGGATGAGAGATGATGGTTGGTGGTGTTAAATAGGATGGCTAAAACCTCCCTGAGAAGGGTTGTTTTTTTTTTTTAATTTCAGAAGTGGGAGAGAGAGCACAAACTGGGGAGAAGGGCAAAGGGAGGGAGGGAGGGAGGGAGGGAGAGAGAGAGAGAGAGAGAGAGAGAATATCCTAAGCAGGCTCCACACTCAGCACAAAGCCCGATGGGGATCTCAGTCCCATGACCCTAGGATCATGACCTGAGCCGAAATAGAGTTGGACGTTCAACCGACTGAGCCACCCGGTCGCCCCGAACAGAGTATTCTAATAAAGACTTGCGGGAAGTGAGGGAGAGAGTCATATGTGTATCTCGGAACAGAGCAGTGCAGGCAGAGGGAATGGCGAATTCAAAGGCTCTGAGGCAGGAGTGGATGTGATGTGTTGAGAACCAATACGGAGGTCACTGTGACTGGAGGAGAGAGCAAGCACTGTTGTGGAAGGTAGTGAGGTCTCAGGGATTAGACTGAGGGTGGGGGAAGGTTGTGCAGGACCCTGGAGGCGATTGTATGACTGGGGCCTTTACTCAGAATGAGATAGGAAGGTATGGGGGGGGTGGTGTTGCATAGAGAATAAGACGACTGCACTTCTGTTTCAGCGGGATCATTGGTGCTAAGTGACTGAGGGGGTCAAAGCAGGGACACGAGCTAGGAGGCTGCTCTGATGACCCAGGAGGGTGGTGGTGGCGCCCGGAGTGGAGGGGTAGACACCGAACCCTGGATGTAGTTTGAAGACGTGGTGGGTAGGGTTTCCTGCAAGGTTGGAGGGAAGACAAGCAGATAATTGAGAGCACTCCAGGGACTTGGGTTTGAACAACTGGAGAGACAAGACTGATTTTAACTGAGCTGGACAAGTCCACCAGAAGAGCTGGTTTGGGGAGAAAGCACGTGGGGCCTGGTCAGTAGAGGTGCCCGCTGGACGTCGCAGCGGCCATGTTAGTTCTGAGAGCCCAGTTCAGGGGGAGGTGTCTGGGCTAGAGAGTAGAAGAGGTCCAGGGCCTGAGCCCCAAGGCTTTTGAACACTGAGGACCTGTGGAGAGAGACTGAGTGGGAGTGGCTAGTGGGACGAAGGAAGGCAGTTATGCGTGGAGTCCTGGAGGCCGTCGGGTCTCCACCTGTTCTCACTGTTCAGCTTCCCTGGCTGACGGCTCCAGGACCCACAGTCTCCTCTTCTGTCCTGATTGCACTTGGGCTCTTGACATTTCTTTTTAGCTCTCTTTTCCTTAAAACATCTTCTCCCTTGCCCTCATTCACTCTGAAATTGCTCCCTGTGTGTCTGCCTTGTCTTTCTCAGATTCCTTCTTGGACTTTTCTCGTCTGTGTATTCCCTCAGTAGCATTTCCTGGGTTTCTGACTTCGCCGGCTTTGCTCTCTGTTTTGGGGTGTGTTTATGTTTTTCTCTCCCATGGATTATCTCACTTCCATGGCTTCAATGACCATCTGCCCATTGATGATGCCCAAATCCACATTTAAATCCAGATCTTTCACCTGTAGTCCAGGCACATCTTTCCACTGTCTCTTGGGTATGCCACAGGTTCCTCCAATTCAGCACTGCCCTCGAGGGAATTACTACACTGCCCACTTGCCTCAATCTGCTTTTTCCTCTCCCACCATCCCACCAGTTGCTTAAGGCCATGGTCATCCTATATTTCAGAAGTCAGCAACCTTTTCTTAAAGGGCAATTAGTGGGGCGCCTGGGTGGCTCAGTCAGTTGAGCGACCGACTTTGGCTCAGGTCATGATCTCACGGTCTGTGAGTTCGAGCCCTGCGTCGGGCTCTGCGCTGACAGCTCAGAGCCTGCAGCCTGCTTCAGATTCTGTGTCTCTTGCTCTCTCTGCCCCTCCCCTGCTCATGATCTCTCTAAGAAAGAAATAGACATTTAAAATTTTTTTAAAAAAAGGGCAAACAGCTATTCAAGACTTTGCTGGCCCCCCACCTGTCCTCAGCTCTGCCCTTGTTACGGTAGATAATAGGTGAATGAACACATGTGGCCATGTTCCAATAAAACTGACTTATGGACCCTGAAATTTGAATTTCATGTAATTTTCATGTGTCGCAAAATATTCTTGTTTGTTTTCAGTCATTTAAAAATGTGAAAGCCGTTCTTAGCAGTTGGGCTGAACAGAAATAGATGCAGGCTAGCTACAGCCCATGGGCAGAGGTGGGCCCAGCCCTGCTCCATGTGTCTCCACACACAACCGTCTCTGAGGGAGACCTGCCAATTCGACCTTCCCTCCTCGCCTCGGGTCAGGCCTCACAAGTGCTCTTTGTCTCCTTTGAGATTGTTTCATTTTATAAAATTTTACTGTTTTTATTTTCCAGCTGACATGTTGTACATCCACCCTGCTAGTCCTCTGGTACTTTTTTATTCAACCCCCCCTTCATCCTTTTGCCAATATACCGTTTTATTTAAGCGCAAGGATAATATCCCCTCTGGCAAACTTCTTAGCCTGGCGTTCAGGACCTTCTCAATTGCTCCTTGGTCTCCCCTTCTGGTCTTGCCTTTAATTCCCTTTCAGGAAGCCTCCATTTTAGCCACACCAAACCACCCTTTATTCCCCAGACACATCATGTTCTTGCACGTTTTAACCTCTCTACATGCTGTTCCAAATTTCTGGAATGACCTTTTTCCTTTCTCTATACAACAAACTTCTATTTAGTCATTAAAACCCAATTCAGAGCTCCCCTTCAGCTTGATCCCTTCCTTAGCTCCCCCAGGGAGTGAGGTGCTTCCTTCTCTGTGGTCCCACCCCACCTTGTCCGTGGCTCTGTTGTAGCACTGGCCGCATTGCACTGCGACCATCTGTGGGTGAGCCTGTCGCCCAACGTGGCAAGAGCCCCTTTCCTGTAGCCCTCCTGCCTCGCATAATATTTAACGCCTAACGATATTGGAGTTTCCGTGCAGTGAATTTCCCCGTATTTACCTTGGTGAAAATAGTCCCCTGCTAACTGGTTGTGTAATCTCAGGCCTCTTCCTCTTGGCCCATTTCTAACATCGGCAGGTTAGGCTACATAACCTCCGAGAGCCCATGCAGTTCTGGCATTCTATGATTTCTGAGCTCTCATTTCACCAGGCTTCTCTCAAATTCAGTTTTATTGTCTGTGTAGGGTGGTCTGGGAATGACATCATCACAAAGACCTCTTTCTTTCCTCCACTAATGAAGGCACCTCTGTGTCGGGAGGAGGAGATGGGAACCAGGATAAGTGGGCCCCAGCCCAAGGACACCTCCATATTAGGAATTGTGTCTCATGGAATATCTCTGTCTGGTTAACAAGCACAGTTCATAATTATGTTTTAGCCATTAGTACAGAAGAGATGAAATCCTTATGTAAACGTTTGTAAGCATCTAAAATCCTACTCTCTGTCATGGAAAAAAGAACGCATTTGGGGAAAGCTCTACAACAATTCCGATTATAACAAAGCTGAAAAAAAATAAAATACTTGAAAAAAAGGTATAAGCATTCTGTTAAGTTTTCAGTATGTTCTGCGGCCTGAAATCAGTTAAGAAAATCCGTATGACGGTTTTGTCTGAGGACTAGAGCCCTCAGGACAAGGAGGCCTCATCATCTAGCTTAGGCCCTGACCTCATCCCTTCTCTTCTTTTCCCTGTGGGCTCTGGGAGGGCAGGAGTCATGTCTGGTCTGCTCACATTTGCACCCCACGTGCCTTGCCTGGCACCAGGTACTAAACAGGTTCTCTGCAAAATGGCTAACTAACTGCCCAAATCATCAGTGGGCATCTGATTCCTACTGAGGGTGTCCCCAGGTTACTTCAAACTCTGCCGAACCTTGGATGACAATTCTGGTCCTCTGATTCCATCCAGGCCTCAAATGCTGGGCGTGTGTGTGGGTGTGTGTGTGCACGTGTGTGTGCGCACATGTTATAAAACTACCTCCTCCTACCAGGAATCTCTTTACCCTTTGTGGAAGGACTTTATCCCTGTTCTTTGACAAACATACAAGGCCCCCCCTGGGACCAGAGGTTTGGGTCCTAGGATCTAGGGGTAGTGATGATGCAGTGGAGGCTGGGAGCCTGCAAGGAGGCCCGCTGGCCAAGGGCGGTGACCAGTCCGAGTGTAGAGGCCGGAGTTCTTCGTTTTCATCCAGAAAAGCTTGCCCTGTGGAAATGGTGTTGCGGGTATGCAGGACAGTGTGTGAATGATGGAGGACTGAGTGAAATAGCCTCTTGGCAAGGTTTGGGGGAGACCAAAGACCCAAACTCTGCAAGAGAGATTCTGAATTCCTGTAATTCCCCAAAGTCTGAAGTCTGCCTGTTCGTTGCCCTGCCCTGCTCATCCCTTCCCGAGCTTCTCAACTTCCTTTACTCACCAGGTGCCCAGCCAGGGAAATCTGCAAAACAGCCAGAGCAGGGCCACTGTCCATGCTGCTTAACCAGAGAGCTCAATCACTACAAGACTTCCTACTCCCACCCGCCAACAGATAGAACCTACTAAAAGGGCAGACTGGCTCGCTGAGCAATCTGTTAATTGTAGATGCTGTGTCCTTGCTGTGGCCCGGGACGCGCATTTGCATGGAGTGCGGATCGCTGTAGGACTCACCGAAAATCTGGTTCTACTAGTACGTGCTAAGTGATCATTCTGTTGCCGTGAACACGCCAGCCTCCTAAAGCCTGAGAAAAACCATCTTTGTGGCTAGTGTCCTGGTGTTTCTTTCACACAGGCCTTTAGGGAGAAGGTGGGCCATGGATGGAAGAAGCCGTCAACTTAGTTGAAACAGAAATATTCTTTTCTTTTTAATTTTTTTTGACATTTATTCATTTTTGAGAGAGAGAGAGACACACAGAACATGAGTGGGGGAGGGGCAGACAGAGAGGGAGACAGAATCTGAAGCAGGTTCCAGGCTCTGCACTGTCAGCACAGAGCCTGATGCAGGGCTCAAATTCACAAAGCGTGACTTCATGACCTGAGCTGAATTCGGAGGCTTAATCGACTGAACCATCCAGGTGCCCCAAAACAGAAATATTCTTTACTATTGCACGCATTCTCAGGTGAACAAAGAATGAACCAAATTGCTTAGCATCTAATTTTTTAACAAAAGTGGTTTTTTTCCCATTATAAAATTAACCCATGCTTTTGGGATTTATGGGAAGATAGAAAACAGACGTGCAAATTCCACCTCTCAAAGGCAATCACTATTGTAATTTTGGTTTACTTCTGTCCTTTTTCTTCATGATAACTTTTTATAATCATAAGTATGCCATGTATATTATACAGATAAAAATCCTATAACTGTATTTTTGGTTTATTATATAAATATAATTTGTGTTACAAATATTACTAGACATATTTTTATAGGTGCATAATATTCATTGAGTGAATGTTCTCTTGCTCACCCATTTCTTTCGGTCCTCTCCCGCTCTTTTTTTTTCCCCCCTAGAAATAATGCTGCCTAAAGCTTTTTTAAAAATTAAGAACAATTTTCGTTGGATAGAGCCCCAGAAGTACAGTTATAGGGTCAAAGGGTGCCAGTTGGCTTGTGTAACACTGATAGTTTATCATTGATGACCAAAGAGAAATTTCTGCTTTGGGGTCTGGGTGGTCCAGTAGGCTGTTGGAAAGTAAAACCAGCATTGTCAAGCCAGAAGTTTTTGTTTGCTTAACTTCTAGCTACAACAACTAGAAGGACCAGCTAGCAGGACCAGGGCACCTAAGTTGTGGGGTGTGGGATAGGGTTATGGGTCAGGGGAGTGCAGTTTCCCTCCTGGCCAGTAACATGTTCACAGTAAGCTGTAGTACAGGCAGGTCTTTATTTCAGAACATTCTCTTGGGCCCATCCTTCCATCCGTATGTGGCCTGGTATATCAACCCAAGTTGCCTGCTCTTCTAACAGGGCCCACGGTGCCTTTGGAATGGTTTTCCTTAAAGTTCCCCTGGGAGTCACAGCCACCCCCTGCCCTGCTGAGTTCTCCCCCGTTCATGTGAGGGCCAGTGAAGGTTTGATCAACAAGTCCCTCCTTGTCTTGGTCTCTTCCTCCCCACCTCCCGACTTTGGAATTCTTCGACTTGCCCCACACTCAATAACCACAAACAGGAGGTCATGACAAGATGGTGGGGAGTGCTATGGTGGACAAATTTGGATTGCCAGCGTTGAGGACCCCTTAGGAGACATGGTGTTTGCAAGCAGGGTCTTGAAGCGGGAGGAAGAAACCCCTCCCCACCCCAGGCTGACAGAAGAGAAGGGATAGGATTCAGGAGCCTTCTGAGTTTCCGAGGGATCTTGACTGAGTGGGCTGGGCTGATGCCTCCAGGGCTCAGTTTCCTCAACCTGCATCAGGAGTCAGCAGTCAGGTGTCTCATCTCCTCTGCTAAGAGTGGATCTGAGCCAGATGGAGCATGGAATTATCACACCCAGCACCCCAGGGAGTGTTTCTGGGGAGTCGCTTATGGAGTCCGACTCCCTCACAGGGAGTGGTGTGTCAGGGCATTTATTTCATCCTTGAATCATGCTGTGTTCCCTTTACTCATTTCCTTATCTCTTTTAAAATCCAGAGGCCCCTCCCCTCTTCTGTGCTGGGAAAATCCCAGTCGGGCAATGAGGAGCCATGAATGATGCTCTTCATGAAAACGCAGCAGGTCTCCTGGGGATCATGATGGTGATGATGTGGGATGGCCTGGAGGCAAGGCTACTAGACTGTTTCTGCTCCCTCAGTGACATCAACCCAGGTCACGGGGCTCCCCGAAACACCAGGGTGCTCCATGGAGCAGGATCCGCGCTTACTCCTTTCTGAGATGTATTCATCAGTACAACCAGTAATCTGCCAATTGCAGTATTTACATTGACTCTTCAATGCAAAACATTTCCTAGCCAATGTGGCTTTGGCCGTAGCCCCCATGGAGAGGCAAAATTAGGGAGGGGTTCAGGAACAGGGTCTGCAAATTTAGGGGACAGGGCATTGCAGCTTCGTTGGGGCAGGCATTGAAGTGGCAGGGTGCAGAGGCTCGTTCTGTTTGCATCTGTTGGGTGCCTGCGTTCTGAATCAGGGAGGCTTATCCAAGTCCAGGATAGGGTCTCAGATTCAGGGGCTTGGGGCAGACACTGGTAGAACTTAGCAGGCAAGTCAGGACTCCGGCTGAGCAGGTGAGGGGCAGGAGCAGGCTACAGCCTCAGTGTGGACTTGGGAGTCACTGGCCCCACAAGCGGAGGTAAGTGAGGAGGCTTCTAATGTTTACACAGGAACCCTGGGTCTTGCCTCACTCATCCACCCCCCCGCTCCACGCCAGGTATGGAAACAAACTTTCAGTGGAGAGGGGTTTTCCTTTTTGCCAGGGCTGAGCTATCGCTGGCTCCCAGCCCTGGTGAGGTGACCTGTGGATGACAGGTAGTTCATAGTGACAGCCGGGAGAAGCAGGGGCAGCAGGAGCCAACAGTTTTTGATGCTGTTTGCAAAAACGCAAAAGGAGGGTGACACAATTCCATTGTAAAGCAACCCAGGACACGGGGAAGTGCCGAGACAACCGTTTGCAAGGAGTAGCAATTGCCTCTTGGCTGACAGTTGCAAGGCCTCTCTTGGTGGGCTCAGTAGCCCCTCCAGCACATGTCCCAAGTGCCTGGAGCACAGAACGATCCCTTCGCCTGCTTTTCCTCTGTGCCTGTCATTATGGTAAATTACAAGGCTCCCATGGTAACTATGGAGAGGCAGATTGATTCGTTCCTTGTGATTGTCGCCGTGCCGGGGTGATGGGCACCCAGATTTCACACCTTGTAATGGCCCTGCCAGGGGTGGATGTTAGCACAAGTGGGACCTGACACTTCAATAAATCTGAGACATTCTGCCGTGGAGATCAAAGTTCAGAATTGCTTAAATTGGTGTTGGAGCAGGTGGGAAACAGGAGCCCAGGGCCAGGAATTGGATAGATGGCAATTGTCATTCCATTTGTAGGGCCCAAATGTCAGCTTTTCAAACGATATGACATCAATTTAAGTGATTTGGGCTCCCAGCTACCTCGCCCATTTAGTATTACTGGTTCTGGGAAGTGTGATTCGTGGTCTAGCTGATGCTCTAAAAAGGGGGACCTTGGGGAACCAACCCTGCTTGTATATCTGGGGTCAGAGACTTGCGTTTGTGGAGGGTTGGTAACATGGGGTTATTACTATTCATGGGAGCGTGGATGAGCGTTTCATCTCCTACCTGGATGTGTTGGTAACCTCCCAACTTACACTTCCAGCCATGACCTCTCTCCTGAGCTTTAGACTCATTAGCACGTATATGTCATGGCATTGTCATTTGCACACAGAGGTGAGCCTGGATTTTAACACAGGGCATGTAGTTCTCAAAGGCTTCGGATGAGGTGAGAATGTGCTCTGGCTTCTTCTTCTTCTTCTTTTTTTTAATATAATTTATTGTCAAGTTGGCTGACATACAGTGTATACAGTGAGCTCTTGATTTTGGGGGTAGATTCCTGTGATTCATTGCTTCCATACAACACCTAGTGCTCATCCCAACAAGTGCCCTCTTCAATGCCCGTCACCCGTTTGCCCCCTCTCCCCCACCCCATCCCATCAACCCTTAGTACGTTCTCTGTATTTAAGAGTCTCTTATGGTTTACCTCTCTCCCTCCCTCTCTGATTATAACCATTTTGTCCCCCTTCCCTTCCCCCGTGGTCTTCTGTGAAGTTTCTCAGGTTCCACAGGAGCGAAAATGTATAATATCTGTCCTTCTCTGACTGACTTACTTCGCTTACCATAATACCCTCCAGTTCCATCCATGTTGCAGCAAATGGCAGGATTTCATTCTTTCTCATTGCCAAGTAGTATTCCAGTGTATCTCACTGTGGTTCTCATTTGCGTTGCCCTGAAAGGTCATCTTTTCTTGTGCCGTTTGGACATTCATAGATCTTCTTGGGTGCACAGGCTTTTAAGGTCCAAGGAGGTCAGTGCACCTCCCCTCAGTCCTGAGCATGAAGAGAGCTCTGGCCGATAACCCAGAAAGGTACACGCCGGGAAAATCTCATCCTCCCGTTTTTTTTTTTTGTTTTTTTTTTAAGTTGGCTGGGAGTGCCAGAGACTTGCCGCATCCTGTACGAGGTGCAACTCATCTCAACAGGATGACTGTATTCCTGAAATATTTCCTGCTGAGCAAATTGTCTTAATCCTGTTATACCGCCAGCTTTTATTATTGAACTGGAAATTGACTGGAATAAAATTTTGGTCCCAAATTGTAAATGTGGAAATTCTTGATGGTATACCGTTACTTTTCAAATAATGATACTAAAGACAATGATAATAACACAAATGCATCAGGGGCAAGTACTTTTGCAGAACTAAATGGGCCAGGCAATGTAGTAGATGCTTTAGATATATTAACTTATTTGATCTTCCTAACTGCCCCGTGAAATAGGTATTATTAGCAGCTTTGCCCCTTTACAAATGAGGAAAGTGAAGGGCAGGGAGATCAGGTAACTTGGCCAAAGTGAAGGTTAATGTATTAGTTAAGGTAGCACTAGCTGCTATAATAGATAAGCCCCAGATTCTCAGAAGGTTAACATAATAAAAGTTTATTTCTTATAGCAAAACCCCATGGCGTCATTCTTTTTTTTTTTTTAAGTGATCTTTACAACCTACATGGGGCTTGAACTCACAACCCCAAGATCAGGAGTCCCATGCTTCACCCACTGAGCCAGCCAGACCTCCCCCACCCCCCTTGATTGGATTGCCTCCCACGTGGTCATTCAGGGATCCAAGTGCCTTGCATCTTACTGCTCTTCATTTTTCTAGGTTCTTTGAGTCCTCACCGATCAACCAAGGGGGGCTGGTGAGAAAGAGAGCAAGACTTCAGTGGGAGGCTTTTACCTGCCAGGCGTAGACTTGATGCATATCGCTTCTGCCCGCTTGCCACCGGCCAGAAGTCAGTCAGTTATGTGGCCACACCTAAGTGCAAGAGAGGCAAAGAAACACAGTTGTCTGCCCAGAGGGAAAGGAAAGGGATTTTGACAAATAATACGCGTCGTTTTGCCATTGCTGGTGACGGGAAGCCATAGGATTTGAACCTGGGTAGTCTGGCTCCAGAGACTCAACTCTTGACTCGAACATTCTACCATCTCTCCGGGAACAATGGCTCAGAGTCTGAGAAAAATGTGGCAGGTTGCACCACTTTTTACTCCATTTCCCTCCCATCTGTAACTGTGTTTGGTTGCCTAGATGCTGTGCTTGGGAATTGTCTTTGTCTTTCCGTGAGAGGCTCTGTTCTATGCATTTAATCGCCACAATCACCCCCATGAGATAGACAGTTATTATCGTTCCCGTTTTCCAGGTGAGGAGGCTAAAGCAGGGAGCTTGGTTATGTGTCCAAGGCATAAGTAAACTGTGTCTCTGGGCTTCTGGAACCCTCACACCAAGCCACGGAGCAGGGTGGGGGCTGAAGGGAAGATGAGAGAAGGTGAGAAGGCCAAAGCCACCAAACCCCACCCAGCCAGAACCTCGTTTGGGTTCTGCTTCTGCAAGTTTTTTATGGGACAGGCAGGGAAGTGTAAGCTCTCACTGGATATTTGATGCCCCTAAGGAATCACTGTTAACTTGTAGGGCGTGAGAAGGGTATCGTGGTCATGTTACAAAAGAAAGTCCTTGTCTTTTCCAGGTACGTACTGAAACGTGTAGCGGGTGGCATGATGAAATGTCTAGGACTTGGCGGGGCACCAGGGTGTCTCAGTTGGTGACGCCTCCGACTCTTGGTCCTCAGCTCGGGTCATGACCTCGTGGTCTTGTGAGTTCAAGCCCCGAGTCGGACTCTGTGCAGACAGCGCGGAACTTGGGATTCTCTCTCTCCTTGTCTCTCTTCCCCTCCCCCGCATGCTCGAGCACACTCTCTCTCTCAAAATAAATAAACATTTTCTTTCCACGTCTAGGAGTTGCCTCAGATAATTCAGTGGAGGGATTGAGGTATAGATGGACAGAAGGGGGCCACAAACAGCTCCTTAGTGCAGAATGGTGATGGGTACATGGTGGATTGTCATTCTAGTCTCTCACTTTGGGGCGTATTTGAAATTTTCTGTAATAATGATAATAAAAAAGAAGACTTTCACGAGTGGACTCTCTGTAGCCCCCTAGACTGTAAATGAAGTGATGGGGACAGAACATGTTTGTTGAGGAACAGCTGAGCGGCCTGGAATGTTTTCTAAAGCAGGTCCTCAGGGACCCTGTTTGGGAGCTATTGGCCCGTGTGTGAATTCTGATTCTGAGATTCTCCCAGAGGCGGCGTTTAGTGCCTGGAGAACTGAGCTCGGGAAGATGAGCCTGGGACCTCCGAAAGGCAGAAAGCACAGACTCCCGGGGTGAGAGGGATCCAGGCAAAGTCTGGGCTTTGCCCCGGCCCAGTGGCCTCAGCCCTGGCTAGCTGTGCAGCCCGTGACAAATATCTCGCTGAAAGGTACAGCACGGCCCCAGGCCCCAGCTGCACTTTAATTAAACACTGAAAATCCATCAAAGACTCGGCCTTCTCAGCCGGCCAGTTCTCGGAGTCCCAGGTGAAGCCAGCTCTGGGCTGGCTGCGGGCCAGGAGGAAGGTGCGCCACGGGCCCTCCCAAGTCCCTGGCTAAAATCAACAGCCAGGGCTCCTCAGCCCAGCTTCTGACCTGATGCAAATTAAGCTTGGCATTTGGAGATGGTATTAAATTGTCCTAAATCAATATTCTAGTGGCAGGATCAGAACAATTAAAAACCCCGACTTCCTCCTCAGATCGTTGGAGTACATGTGAATATGAATTGTCAGTTCACTTTTAAAACTCAGCAGGTTGAGAAAGGCGGAGGTCTGCTTGGTGATGCGCCGGGCATAGTTTATTCCAACCTCAGCATCTCTTCCTGTTTTTACATGTGTGCAACATATGTCAAGCGCACAGGGGCGTTCATATATGATATAACGTGTATGATGTAACATCTAATCCCTGCAGCAACCCCAGGAGGCTCTGTCATCCCCACTTTACAGAGGAGGAAACTGAGGCTCAGAGAGGTGAAGTCACTCGCCCAAGGTCTCAGCTACTAAGTGGTAGGGCGGGAATTTGAATTAATTTCTCCAAGCTCAAGGCCAATGCTTTGCCCTCTGTAACACAGCTGGCTTTTCCCAATATAGTGTTTATTTTTCATTCATCATGATAATTAATAGCGAGGAATGAATGGCAACAATAGTGACTGTTTAATAATTTTGTTTCTCTAGTCTTAAAAGTTGGTGGCAATTTTTCTAGTTTGTCCACTTGTTCAACAAACGTTTATTGAGAAGCAGCCTGGTAGGGAGGTTTCTGGGCTCGGGAGTCCGCCAGACTGGTCCCACCCACCACGTCCGGGCTGTGTGACCTGGTACAAGTTCATCATCGTCTCTGAGCCCCAGCTTCCTCATCTGTAAAATGGGATGTTACTAGTACTCACGCCCCAGGGTTGTCATTAAAATAAAAGGAGTTGGTACTCGCAAAGTGTTTAAAGTAAGGCCTGGCTATCAGTGGGCGTTCTGTCAACCTGAGCCCCTGGCAGATGCTGTCAGGGCCCTGGAGGAAGAGCTGTGTCTATGTGCTCTCAGAACTCCCCTCTTCTGTTTAGTCAGTTAATATTATTGCTTCTATTTTTATTAAACCAGCTAAACATGTTTAGGTTTATGGTAAAGAATTCAAAGAGTTGGGGCGCCTGGGTGGCTCAGTCAGTTGAGCATCTGACTTCGGCTCAGGTCACGATCTCATGGCTTGTGAGTTTGAGCCCCGCGTCAGGCTCTGTGCTGACAGCTCAGAGCCTGGAGCCCGCTTTGGATTCTGTGTCTCCCTCTCTCTGTGTCCCTCCCCTGCTTGCACTCTGTCTCTCTGTCTCTTTCTCTCTCTCTCAAAAATAAATAAAGATTAAAAAAATTTTTTTTAAAAATTCAAAGAGGCCAGAAATAAAAACTGAAAAGTAAGGGCTCCTTTCTACTTTCCTATAGTTAGGACTTAGACAGACTAGTGTAACCTGTGATAATAATAATGATGATGATGATAGTATATGATAATGTAATAATAGTGTGTCAGAAATGCTCTGTTGTACAAGCATACACACTTGTCTTGTTTTTATACAACTGGAATACCACAGTAAAGGGTGTTCAGCAGTCCATACTTTTCCACTTACCCACTTTTCCACTTACCCGTCTTAGGTACAGACATACCTCGTTTTATTACACTTTGCTTTATCGCATGTTGTGAATATTGCTTTTTTTTTTTTTTTTTTTTTTTTTTTTTTTTTATAAATTGAAGGTTTGGGACAACCCTGTGTCAGGCAGGCCTGCCGGTGCCATTTCTCCAAGAACATTTGCTCACTTCATGTCTCTTGCAATATTTCAATATTTCAAACTTTATCATTGTTTGTTACATCCATCTGCGGTCAGTGATTATGCCTCACTGAAACTTGAGATGATGGTTAGCATTTTCTAGCGAAAAATATTTTAAATATTTTTTAAAAGAGGTCTAAACATTTTTACGACATAATGCTACTGCACACTGCATGGATTATACTACAGTGTAAACATAATTTTTATATACACCAGGAAACCAAAAAGTTCATTTGATTCACTTTATTGTGGTATCTGCTTTATTGCGGTAGTCTGGAACCAAACCTTCAATATCTCCAAGATATACCTGTGTCTTTCACATATGGATTTACCTAATTTTTAAGCAACTTTATGCATTGTCTGGATGTGCCATAGTTAAATTTAACCATCTCCCTATTGTTTTTTCTAGGGTTTTGCTACTCCAAACAGTGCTGCATTAAACATGCTTGCAAACAAATAAGAGCATTCTGTATCTGTTTATCTGTATAATATAATAAACTCTTAGAGATGGAATTGCTGAGTCAAAAATGTGTTAGGTCTGAATTTTGTTGGATATTACCAAATTGCTTTCGAGAAGGAAATACTAGGGGGGAAAATGCTACCCACGCTTTAAAATTCATATTTCTTGTTAATCAGTTTTGAAAGAGAGGGTGGAAATGAGCAGTTAGCCTGATCTCTCATTTTATTGGAAATGCTTCTCCTTGGCCACAAATTTTTAGACATTACATTCTCTGGCTCCCCTCCTCAGTTCTTGATACAGAGAGAATGTTCTGGATTTCGAGGCAAAATCCCATGTGTGCTTCATTCTCTCTCCACTCCCAGGCCCCCTGCCCCCCATTCTCTGAGGGAAGGACTTCTGTTCTCTCTTTAAATTTCAGGATAAATGGGGCTCGCAGAGGCCCAGATTTCTCACGGGAGGAGAGAGTCACACAGGAACATCTTCCAGTGGGTATCTGAAGCCAGTGTCTGGCTAAGCGTCTGCCAGCCTGGCCCAGGCCTTTCTGCCTCCTCGAATTCCTCCAGGCCCACAAACAGCTGGGTGCTGCCAGTGTCCTTCCTTCTGCGTCCGACAGACTGATTTCCTTTTAGGGATGACTGCCTCCACCCACCCCCAGCCAACCAGGAGCAGAAAACCCCATGACGAAGATAATAAATTGCATCCAGGGCCACGAAGGAGGGGAGAGAAATGACTCACAAGCCCCTACATCCTCCTGCCACATTCCAAGAGCTGCCTTCCTTGGGGCTTAAATCACTCCCTGGGAGCAACACCCTGAGCGGATGGTGGAGGAAGGCCAGCTGTTGTTGCTGGCCGGATGAGGCGGGTGGGGTGAGGGCCCTGGCTGGAAACAAGTCCTGGAATTTTTCTTTAGAATGGGCTGGTGATCCTGGCTCCCCCTGGGAACAAGGCACGGGGCATTTCTGCCCTCAAGGGGCTTGTGCTGTAGCCTCTAGAGCCCCCTGTCCTCTTGCCCAGTGCCCTGGAGGGAGACAGACCTAACAGTCTGGTGACCCTGGGCAAGTCACTTCATTTCCCTGAGCCTCAGTTCCCCCCCCAACCGCTACAAAATGGGAAAGAATTCAGTACCAGTCTCCAGGGTTATTAATAATTAATGAGCTAATTCATGTCAAGTGCTTAGCATGGAGCCTGGCTCACCTTAAACACTTAGTATTACTTGCTATTATTGCTACTGCTACTGCTCCTCTCGACAATTCTGCAAATAAAAAATTAGGAAATGTGGTCTGGCCGTGGCTCTCACCCCTGCCCGTGATTTATAATAACGATTGTGAACATTTATATAGAGCTTACGGTGTTTTAGAGCTTTATGTATGTTGACTCATTTAATCCTGCCAACCCCATGAGTAGCTACGCTGTAGGTTCTGTTACTATCCCCATGTGTGAATATACCAAGGCACAGAGAGTTGAACCTCTAGCCCAGTTAGGAAATAGTGGAGCCAGGATTCAGACCCAGGTTGTCAGCTCTAGAAGTTACTTTCTTTAAATTTGATTCTTTTTAATGTTTGTTTATTTTTGAGAGAGAGCAGGGGAAGGGCAGAGAGAGAGGGAGACACAGAATCAGAAGCAGGCTCCAGGCCCTGAGCTGTGAGCATAGAGCCCGACGTGGGGCTCAAACTCACGGACCACGAGGTCATGACCTGAGCCGAAGTTGGACACTTAACTGGCTGAGCCACCCAGTTGTACGTAAAAGTTACTTTCTTAACCACTATGTCATCCTGCCTCTCAATATGTGTTTGTATATTTCTATAGGACAGTTTTCTAAAGATACAGCAGTCAAGTGATGTTTATTTTTTTTCTTTTTGCTTGCATTAAAAGAAAGTGTTGGTTTTAGAGGCTCCTGGGTGGCTTAGTAGGTTGAGTCTCCTGACTTCGGCTCAGGTCATGGTGTCGTGGTTCATGAGTTCGAGTCCTGCATCAGGCTCTGTGCTGACAGCTCAGAGCCTGGAGCCTGCTTCAGTTTCTGTGTCTCCCTCTCTCTGCCCCTCCCTGGCTTGTACTCTGTCTCTGTGTCTCTCTCAAAAATAAATAAACATTGGGGTGCCTGGGTGGCTCAGTCGGTTAAGCATCCGACTTTGGCTCAGGTCATGATCTCGCGGTCCATGAGTTCGAGCCCTGTATTGGGCTCTGTGCTGACAGCTCAGAGCCTGGAGCCTGTTTCAGATTCTGTGTCTCCCTCTCTCTCTGACCCTCCCCTGTTCATGCTGTCTCTCCCTGTCTCAAAAATAAATAAACGTTAAAAAAAAATTAAAAAAATAAACATTTAAAAAGATTTTTTTTAATTGTTGGTTTTTCTTATAATAGCAACATAGCATTACTTTTTTTTAATGGAAAATAGGAGTACCTGGGTGGCTCAGTGGGTTAAGCATCCAACTCCTGATTTCTTACAGATTGTGAGATTGAGCACCAAGTCAGGCTCTGTACTGACTGTGTGGAACCTGCTTGGGATTCTCTCTCTCTCCCTCTCTCTCTGCCCCTTTCCCGCTCATTCTCTCTCCATCACCACCCCCCCCCCAAAATAAATAAATAAACTTACAAAAAATGGAAAATATAGAAGAGGAAGATCAACATATTTGTCTACAGTACTACCACCTGACCAGTGGCCTAGATAAAGGGCTGGTTCTTTTTTATTTTCAGTGGTAAAACTGTGATGTCCTCCCGTGTATGGCTGCTGTGTAGCTCGTGTAACCTGTAACTCTCCATTCCCGTTTGACAGCACTCGAGCTGGTCTATATCCTGTTTATCGGTACAGTTCCATGGTATGCGTACTTGGATGTCACAGGAAGAACAAATTGCTAAAAGTTTCTGAATTATCTTCTTGTCGTGTTAGGTGACACCCCGTTCACTGACTGCTACTGGTCTGTGAATCATACTCTGAGCAGCACTGACCTAGACAAACACTATTTACAGTTTAGTGTATTTATTTCCAGCATTTTTCCAGCACGTTTTTTTGTTGTTGTTTATTTTTAGTCTTTATACACCTTTCTTTTGCTCACTACACTTCGTGTTACAAAATTACTGTAAGCAATTCTTGAGTGTAATTTTAATGACAATAATATCATAATATTCCATCTGGAAGAGGTACCATAGATTACCAGCGTATTCCCTTTTTCATGGACTTTGGTAGGTTTCCATTTATTTGCCATGATGAAAATATGATGGTAGTTTTAGTATAACTATTTTTCCATAGTTAATGTTATTTCCATAGGGTAGGTCTCCTACAGTGGAATGACTAGGTCAAACAATATGAAGTCTTTTAAATTGCTTGTTAGGTTTACCAAATACTTCCTAAAAGTGATGTGCAGGGGCGCCTGGGTGGCTCAGTCGGTTGAGTGTCCAACTTCGGCTCAGGTCATGATCTCACAGCTTGTGAGTTTGAGCCCCACGTTGGGCTCTGTGCTGACAGGTCAGAGCCTGGAGCCTGCTTCGGATTCTGTGTCTCCCTCTCTCTCTGCTCTTCCCCTGCTCATGCTCTGTCTCTCTCAAGAATAAATAAACATTAAAATATTTTAAAAAATAATAAAAAAATAAAAGTAATGTGCCAATATATGCTTCCCACAGTAGTTTATGAGCGTGCCTGCTTACATCCTTTTCTGCATTCACTATTATAATTTGATTAAGGGAACAATCTTAATTGTTTTGAGTTTCTTTTATTGCTGATGAGGTTGAATGTTTTCTGCGTGTGTAGCCATTTATATTTATCTTTTGCTTTGTACTCAGTTGGGCGCTAGAATCAAATGTTACTATCTTGCACAGATTTCACCCTACTTTAGATCAGAAGCCGAGTAAATCCATACATAAAGTCTGTACATATTGATGTATGGTATCTCCATTATTTAGATCCTTCCCTTTTTTCTGCTGCCAGAACTGGGGGACGCTTTTATGTGATCTTGATGGTGGTTTTTGTCTTTGCACCAATAATGTAGTAAGTATATGGTCTGAATATTTGTGAATATGTTGTGAACATGTTATTTCATACGTTGAAATCCTAAACCCCCAAGTGATGGTGTTAGTCTCTCGAGCCTTTGAGGGATAATTTGCTGGGATGGGGGGGATTAGTGCCTTTATAAAAGAGACTCTAGAGAGTGCCCTTCCCCCATCCGCCATGGGAGGACACAGCAATGGGGGTGCCAGCTATGAACCAGGAAGCAGGTTCTCGCCAGATACAACCATTCTGGTGCCTCGATCTTGAACTTCCCAGCCTCCAGAACTGTGAGAAACAAACATATTTCTGTTGTTTTTAAGCTACCCAGGCTGTTGTACTTTGTTAGAGCAGTACATGTGGACTAACACAGGGATTTTTCTTGAGTATTTCTGATATTTCCTCAGCTATATTTTCTCTGTTTTTTTTTTCTTTTCCTTTCTCTCTCTCTCTCTCTCTCTCTCTCTGTCTCTCTCTCTCTCTTTTTTTCTCCTTTTCTTTTTGGTATGATTTGGACCTATTTAGTAAGTATTGCATGCCAGCTTGAATTAATCAATTTTGAAACTACTGATCTGTTCGAATTCCAGACATACTTTTGTTAATTCTGGGAAAAGTAGGAAAAAACTTCTGAAATCTGGATGATTTTAGGAAATACTAGATGTCCGAACTTAAACATTTCACCATATTCCTCTGTATAATAGCCGTATGGGCAGAGTGAAATACTGAGGAGTGACAAGGACAACTTGGGCCTGTATTTCTCTCAAAGGGACTTGTTGAGGGCTTGTTTGCTTTTTAATAACATAGGAGGATATTTGTCAATAAGACAGGGATGTCTCCCTGTGCCCCAAAGTGCTCCCTTTCAAAGTGTATGGTAAGAGCCACGTGTAGTGGTAATGGTGGGGGCAAAGTATTCCACTGCACTCGAGTCCCCCCTTAATAAGCCTCAGGTCCCCTCCCTGGGTCGGTAGATAGTTTTAAGCAATGCAAAAGACCATAATGAGAATCTATAGTGACCTTATAGGCAAATAATTATAAGTAGCTAAAGTATGGGTATTAACAATTTAGAATGAAAGTTTAGCTAAGTTTTTATTTAGGAAAGCTATTAGTAAGTGTCCACAAAAAAAGTACACCGTGTTCAAATTAGTTCAGAAAAGCTAGGTTAAAAGAGCTTCTTTTCCTCCTATTAAAGCTTGGTACATTCTCTGAATTTCCAAAGCAGCGACAAAGTAAAATATAGTTTTTGCAAAACTTCTTTTGCCTACGGGGTCCTATTTTTCAAGAGCTCCGTCCTCCTAACTCCTTGGCAAATAGTGTCTTGCAGCACACAACAGATCATGGAAAATTCTGGAAGCAGGCCAGCTTCTGTGGCACTGATGTTCACACTGGCTATGAATCTTGGGGATTGTTGTACTGAAGTGCAGAATCATTTGCGAACGGGGAGTGATGGCTCATACCTTCTAAGGGTTGGTTTTTGAATTGTAATTCTTTGCCACCTTTATGTCCAATGGTAGATCAATAACCTTTGGGGAGCAATAGGATTGGGAAACCATGATCACAGGTCAAGTCTTGAATGGCACTGAAAATGTTTCTTTTTGTTACTAAAATAGACCACAGTCAAGACAGCCCGGTGCGTGGAGACATTTAATGCATTTTGAGTTAGAGGACAATATTGCACGGTCATTAAAGAGAATCCAGGCACGGGAGTACAACTCTCTGTGCCTAATCCAAAACCTTCCCATTGAGTGAGCTGTGTGGTTCTGGGCACTTACTGAACCCGTCATAATCCTCAGGTTCCCCAGCTCTAGAAGGATAATTTCACCCACCAGGATTGATGTAGGGAATCAAAATGCACATTACAGTGCTCACGACCTCGGGTATCCATTGAGGTCCTGGTGGGAACAGTTGGTGCTCTTACAAAGTTGTAGGTTGAAAGGAAGCAGCGAGGGTCACACACCCCAGGGCTGACAATAGCAGAGAACACTTACTACCCCTAGGCCTTCAGGGACAAGGGAATGGGGTGCTGGCCAGCTGCTGGGGACAAAGCTGTGGCAGTAGGAGAAGAGTTGAACGGTCACTGCCAGCTCATGGCCCAGCAGGGAGGGGCCGGGGAATCAACATTCTGCCTCATCCACTGGCCGAACCCAACTGTGGCAGAGATGGCGTGTGGAGTAGCAAACAGCTCCGATAGGAAGAGCTCAGTACATGTTAACTAATTTTGATGGGTACTGCACAATTAATTTCCATTTTTTGCCTTGGTTACTTGCTTACTACCTGTGTAACTCTTGGAAAATTGAAAATTACTTGACCTCATCGTGCTTCCCACTCTGTCTGCAATGGACATACTGCCTTTCCCGTGACGTAAGATCGTGAATAAACTCTCCATTAATGTGAAGTGTAGAGCTCTTTCCCTTCCTCACAATTTCAAAGAGATTGCGTGCGCATGTCCGTTCCGCTTTGTTGCAGCTAATGCGCACATATGCGTAAGAAGGAACTTACTTTCCTCCTGGTGTGGCCTTCTGTCTGAAAGTTTAATACCTTCCTGATCTTGTGATTCAGTTGCTGAGTCCCCATTCTGGACCTCACAGCTCAGTCCCAGGAACCCAAACACATTTTTCTGGTGCTCAGGGTAACTTTTCTGTAATGTACTTGGCACAGCTGAAGAGATATTTCTCAATCTCTCTCTATAACGCGTGGTTAGCTCTGCCCATTCAGTCTTTGTGCTAAAGTGCATGACATCAACCACAATAGCACATTTCTCAGCTCCCCACCTCCCTCCCTGCACCCCCCCCCCTCCAACAGAGGCCAATATGGGACATCTCTAAGGTCCAGTCTTCTTTTCTCTATTTTCCTTCTTTCTTTCCAAGGCTTCGTTATTAAACCCAGACTCCATCCTGCCTTCTCCTTTCCCCCCGCTTCCCCCTTCCTCTGCTATTTCTATTAATCATAATGATGCAAGGAGGGGAAGGAAGAATACTCTTGCTTTCCCAGCTTTGCCATGAGCAGCCTGAGGCTTTGGTGTTGAGGGCACCAGGGTATGGAGCAGGTGTCCTGATCAGTGTCCTGATGGGTGGTGGGATGCCACCTAACCCTCAGGAAGGCTGATTCCCAGGGTTTCCCCATGCTGATGATTGGAGCATCATCACCTTCCCAGTGCCCAGCCTGTGCTCCAAGCATTTCAGCTGTGCCTGAGGGATCCTGATGCGGGGGGACCCAGAGAGTATCAGCCACATACTTGAAGTATGATATTGTCAGTGTTTATGCAGTGGGGATGGGGAGAGCCTGATATTTATATAAATAAAGCTAATAAGCCTGTTTCTTTATATTCCACCTAAGGGATGACATGTTTTTATTTCATGTGAGTTTCTGAACTAAGCAAGATCTTGGAAAATATACTAAAGGAGTTAAAATTTAGTTACTCAAATACATTAGTTATTCCCACGAAGTGGCTCCAGTGTCTAGGGTGATTGTCATTTCAACATGTCAGCTAACCTGGGCCTGCTGACTTTAGCTTGCTTGTCAGCTGGCTGGTCTCAGGGTTGATGGCCCTGTGTGGCCTCTAGTCACACCTTGCACATCTGGCAGCCCAAACATGTCCATCCAACGTAGCTTCTTCAGTGGACTCTGCCTTTTTGCCCCCTCTCACCAAGCGCACTATCTTCTTTGTCAGAAGTGAGACCTATGGAAGAAGCAGAATGTGGACACCTGAGTTAACTGGTGCCATGTTTGCAATTTATTCCAGGGATGTTGTAGCATTTCTTCTAAACTTGCATCCCAGGCAGCAACCCAGCTAGCTCACCATTTAATATGGCTCTCCCCCCACCCCACCCCACCCCCCACCCATTGGGAAATGCTTAGGTGTTTTGCCATGATCTCAGTTATGGCCTATGAATGGTGTGTTTATTCATTCATTCAGCAAACACTAGATGTTATTCCAGCCTGGATTACCACTGGGTCTTGGGATTGCAGGTTACAACAGGATGCCATGGGCACTGGTGCTTGAGGGTGAAGGGCTCATAATTTGGAGAGACCAGCCTATTTGTTGCAGAGATGCTAGTATAGTAAGGCCCAGTTGCCTGGACATGCCAAGGAGGGCATCAGGGTCCTAGGAAGAGGGTTCAGTCCTAAAGGGGTTCGAGAGTATGCTCCATCTGGGCAGACCCAGGAGGAGGAAAGAGGGAAAGGCCTTGGTGCTAAAAGTCAGTCCAAGAACTTGGAAGTTGCCGGCAATGAGAATTGCTCCTAAGTCTTCTGCAGGGGGAACATCCTTTCATGGGCACAGAGACAGCAGCTGGCCAGGCCTTGAGCCTGTAATTAGGTGGAGACTGGAGAGGCTGCTGAGAGTGGAAACAGAGCGCCGAACGTGGCCCTATTTGGGGCCGTGTAGGTGGCCCTGTGTGCTTCCAGCTGTGGACAAGTGGCAGAGCCCAGGGCCTCTTCAGTCCTGGCATCTGACCCTGCCATCCTCATCTTCTCTGGAGCTTAATGATGCCATTGTCTGAGGCCCCTGAGGAAAGCTGTAGAAGGCCAGGGAGAAGACACAGAGAAGGCCCCATACTGTAACCGACATGGTGCTCACACGGTCTGTGTGGGAGAGTAATGAAAATCACTCATGTGGGCCTAGTTGTACTGTTTACAAAGGACAAACTTTGGGCTGTGTCAGCTACCACCTGGGCATCTGTGTACCAACCACTCAAACCCTCTTCGCCTCGGTTTCCTCATTTATAAAACAGGGATAACAAAAGTCACTGTCTTGCCCATCTAACCAGTTTTTCGTTCCTAAGAAGAAAGAAGGGGCGGGAAGCAGAATTAGTCGTACAGAAAAGTGGGGCTGGGGCAGGCCTGGAGGAAAGGCCAGAATAAAATATTTGACTATGGTAGCAGGTGAGATGGTCTCTTGAAATGACTCTGTACCTTGTAATGATGTTTTCCCTAACTACATAAAGAACACATGCTTTTAGTAAAAAATGTAGGAAAAAATATTAAGCATAGTGACCCACATTGAAACAAACCATGGTCTTTTCACAGTTAATATTTGGATTTGTTTTCTTTTTTTCATTGTTCATATACCTCATATTTTAATAAAATTAGAACCGTGCTGTGTGTTCAGTTATGGGACCCAAGCTTTTTCAGTGTAATTTATGCATATATATGTTTTTAGCTTTGTTTTTACAAAATTGGAATTGTACTGTGTATCAGTCAAGGTTCTCTGGAGAGGCAAAATCAATAGGGGATATATATATATATGTATAGGTATTTATACATATACACTTTTATACTCATATATGTATACATATTAAGAGATAAAAGTACTTGCACATATACATACATAGATTTATTTTAAGGGGTTGGTTCACATGAATTGAAAGTCTGGCATATCTGAAATCTGTAGGGCAGGCCAGCAACCTGGAAAGTCAGGTGGGAGTTAAGGCTGCCATCTTGAGGCAGAATTCCACTGTCTTTGGGAAATCTCAGTTTTTGCTTACCAGGCCTGCAGCTGATTAGATGAGGCCCACCTACATTACAACTTGTACCCTCCTTTACTGAAAATCAGCTGATTGTAGATGTTGACCACATCTACAAAATCCCTACACAGCAGCATTTGGCGTTTGATTAAATAACTGGGTACTATAACTTAACGACGTTGACACATAAAAATGACCATCACGTACAATATACCCCAATTAGTATTTTGATTTTTTCACTTTGCATGTGATGAATATTTTTCCATAGTATGAAACATTTTATAAGAACTTGATCTTTGGTTTTTTTTTTTTTTTTTCACCAAATGGCTTTACCATGATTTATTTGGAAATTTCCCTGTTGTCAGATATTTAGGTGTTAACAAGTTTTTACTTTAGCTTTAACATCATGATAAACATCTTTGGGTGCATTTTCTTTTTATATATTCCTAGAATATATCATTAATGGGGAATTGCTGAGTCAAAATGTTTGGAGATTTTAAGGCTTTTGATATACATTGCTGGGGCGCCTGGGTGGCTCAGTCGGTTGGGCGGCCGACCACAGCTCAGGTGATGATCTCACGGTCTGTGGGTTCGTGCCCCGCGTTGGGCTCTGTCCTGAGAGCTCAGAGCCCGGAGCCTGCTTCCGATTCTGTTTCTCCCCCACTCTCTGCCCCTTCCCTGCTTGCTGTCTCTCTCTCTCAAAAATAATAAACAATAAAAATTAAAAAAAAAAAAGAGATATACATTGCTAAATTTCCTTTAGGACAGTACTTCTCAAGCTATTATCCTTGCACCAATACCATCAGTATAATTGGGTAGCTCGTGCAAAAGACAGATTCTTGGGCCTCTCCCTAGACTACTGAATCAGAATCCGGATTTTCTTTAGACTCCCATGTGATGTGTATGCACACTAACGTTTGAGAGGCACCACCCAAGAAAATCTGTACTGAATGTTTGTGTCCTCTCAAAATACATCTGTTGAACTAATGCCTGATGTGATGGTGTTAGCAGGTGGAAACTTAGGGAGGGACTTAAGTGGATGGGATTAGTGCCTTATGAGAGGCTCCAGAGAAATCCCGGGCCCCTTCTGCCATGTGAAGACACAGGGAGAGGTGGCCAGCTATGAACCAGGAAGAAGGCGGTCATCAGAAAACTTGACCTCACCAGTGCCTTGATCTTGTACTTCCGGCTTCCAGAACTGTGACATATAAATTTCTGTTGCTTATAAAACATCCAGTCTTTGGTATTTTGTTATAGCAGCCTGAACGGACTAAAACATACCAGAAGTATATAGAGACTTGTTTTACTTCACTCTCATCAAAATGGGGCATTATGTTTTCCTCTTTGTTAATTTGCCATAAAACGATATTCTATGGATATTTTGATTTTTATTTTATAACAGATTGATCGAAGAGGCTGGCTACCGTAGGCATTCAATCAGGAAAAAGCCTTTTGTTTTCCAAGCACAGCCTTAAAATATGCTCTGTGATATCTTAGGTGGATTGCATGACTTTCCGGTTGCTTCCATCTGTAAGAGCAGTCTCATTTAGATAATTATGTAGGTTTGGCGTTCTAGTCCAATCTGAAATCAAAACTTCGGTTTCCCGTACAATTCCATGCTCTGCCCCTCCTCCTTGCTCAGCTTCCCCCACGACTCGGGCACCTGGGTGGGGCTAGAGGGAGTTGGGGGTGAGGGGGCGGCTAGGAGGGGTGGGCAGGGGGCCTGGTTGGGCCTTTCACACTTTCTCTACTGCCTCTTCCTGTTTCTCCTCACCATGGGCGGGGTACCAAGAAATCTGTTGAGAAGAGACAAAAGCCTTCCAATATTGGTGCCATTGTTATCATTCTCTCCTGATTACTGCTGGCTGGACTAGCTCATTGCTGATGCCCCATATTTGGCTCTTCAGAGGCCCGCATAAGGACTTTTTTTAAAAGAGTTCTTCAATGTGGTGAGCCGGGTTGGGATTTCAGTCTCCAGAGCCCATGATGCAATGGCCTTCCCGGTCATGCATTAAAATAATGGCACTCAGAGCGGCTGTTGCTATCACCCAGAGAAAAACATGATGACAGCCATTTAAACTCCCCCAAATGACAGCAAAGTGAACCAAAAATTCTGGTGTTTAAACTGTGCGTAGCTGATGATTAGACTATGGGAGGACCCACTCCTTTGCACGTCAGAACCATCTTTCATTCCTGAAGCCTCAGCTGTGCGTTGGGTATCTTCAGGAAAAGTGGTGTGTCCGTCATTGTCCCTTGCTACTGCAGGTGTTGCGGGTCTAACTGACCCTAGGGAAAAGGAGGAATACAGGTTGTTATTCTCGGGCATGGCGGAGTTTATCCCCTCTAGGCGATATAAAGGGATAGTTTTCAATGTTGCACTTAGAACATGCTTGGTGAATCAAAAATTCTTTCCGGCCACCTTTTCAAGCTGGTTTCTAAAATCAGGAAACTGTAAATATCCACTTTGGGGCTGGGAGAAGAGAAGGTTGCTTCAGCTCCAGGTATAGGTCACGATTCCTAGGCTTTCCCGCCCCCCACTCCTTGGTTGTTTTCATACCCTCCCAGGTGTTCCCAGCTGCCCAAATGATCCCCAGCGTGATGTGCTCATGGCCTGGAAAGGTTGGGTTCTGCCTGCATCATCCTCACTCAGGGTGTCATCTCTCAGCACCCCCTTGAAGACCCTTAGCACGAGGGCAGTGCTTAATCCAAGGGAGAGGAGCCCCAACAGAAGGCTTTGCGGTGTGGGGGTGTTAGTGGTTGGAAACTTCCTAGCACTCATGCCACCTAGTAGAGAGCAGGTCTTTGTGCTGTCCAATCCATGCTACCTTCCACTGCTAAAAGAAGTCTTCCTAAAACGCAGGGTTCTCTCCTGCTCAAGAACCTGCCAGGGCTCCCCATCCTTCTAAAGATACTGTATAAATTCCTCAGTCCAGCTTTGAAGACCTGCAGAGTCTGACTTTAACTTGACTTTCCTTTCCTCTACTTCCTAATGGGCACCTTCTGCTGATTGCCTTCCACGTGTGGCCAGCCAGTGCTGGGCCTGTGCCTTTGCTTGCATGTTCCCATCTACCCCACCCACCTGGCCCTGCTAACTAAACCCAGCCACTGTGGCCTCCACTGTGCTGTCCCGTGTCTGGCCCTGCAGCCCTTCCTGTCAGAGCAGTGAACCCTGGATCATATGCCTCCTGGTGCATCTGATTGTTTCATGTTTTGGATTGGGTTCCTTGACTTGATTAGGCATTTCTGGTTTGCAGTGACCGTGTCTCTCCCTGTCTCATTGCCTTCCTGGCCAAACACACAGACCGTGCTCAGGCTCACTGATTGATTGGGGCATGGCAGCCTGGTCAGCAGGCCTGTGTCCCTGTTTCACTGAGCGGGGAACTGCTTGAGAGCTGGACCCTGTATTTCCACCCCTGCACCTCCCTGCTAAACCATGGGTTTCTGACGAGAAGCTTGGTGGGGGGTGGTTCCTTGAAAGGCTGGGGTGTGGAATATGTCCTGTGCTGGAATCCTAACTGATTACCTCTGTGCATTTGGGCATTATCACTTCATTTCCTCCTTTATGTAGTTCAGATTTATTCATTTAACGAGTATGTATTGAGTGTTTAATACATGGCAGGCCCTATTTTGGGAGGTGAGAGTATGCCCTGAATAGGGTAGAGATCTGAACAATGAGAGAGGGCCAGTTCTGTGAAGATCTTGGAAACAAATCTTCCAGAAGGAGGGGTCAGTAGGTGCAGCCACAGAAATTCAAGGAACTAGAAGGAGACCCACAATGGCCGAAGCAAGGAGGTCGGGGGAGGCTGGCGAGAGATGGGGCTGGGATTTGGGCCCAGGCTGGATTCCCCAGGGCTTCACATGGCCATCAGAAGGCTGTGAGTTTTTCCAAAGACATATCGGAAGCCATTAGAGGATTTTAGCAGGTGAGCGACATGATGTGGCTGATTAACAGAGCCTGCCTCATTGAACGTAAACTATAATTAAATGAGATAACATATGTAAGGTGCCTAGTCGTATGCCTGGTACATAGCAGGGGCTTGATAAGTAGTAATTATTATTTTCAGGTTTTGGAGAAAAAATGATTATCTCTTACAGTTAGTCTGACCTTAAAAGATGAAGTTTGTGATAGGCTAAATAATGGTATCCCCAGAATGCCCATGTCCTAATCTCTGGAACCTGTAAATATGTTAGCTTACATGGCGAGGGAGAATGGAGGTTGCCGATGGAATGAAGACTGTTAATCTGCTGACCTTAAAATAGGGAGAGCCTCCTGGATTATCCACGTGGGTCCATTGTAATCCCATGCTCCTTACAAGCGAAAGAGGGAGGCAGAAGAGAGTCAGAGGAAGGTCAGAGAGATGCAACATCGTTGGCTTGGAAGATAGCTTAGGGGCCCAGAATCAAGAAATGCTGGAGCCCGCTAGAAGCTGGAAATGGCGAGGAAATGGATTCTCCTCAAAAGCCTCCAGAAGGGAATGCACCCCTGCCACCATCTTGATTTTAGACCAGTGGAACCCAAGTTGACTTCTTTCTGACTGCCAGACTTGTGAGATAAGAAGTCTGTGTTTTTAGCCACTAAATATGTGGTAATTTGTTACAGCAGCAATAGGAAATGGATACAAGGATTTTACGTCAAATACTCTCAATTCCGGGTTAGCGCACTCCCGTATGACCTATGACCCATGAGTTTTTAAATCTCTCTTGTGTTCAGTGCCCATTGATTGACATCTGTGCTTGTGGGGAGTTAACCAGCTAGGAGGAGGCTTGCTGGTGTTTTCTGTAACCTCTAGGGGTACCAAATTCCACATGTGCCTCTAGGTGGCACGTTGTAACCTTCAAGCATGGTGGTGAAATGAGTCCTGCTTTTCATTGGTCTGGGAGGCCAAGAAGCTCTATAGAACTCAAAGTAAGAGACTGGGCTCTCAACCCCAGTACCCTCTGGCTGGGGTACCCAGGAACACGCACTGCGAGGAGGGGTGGGATTGCCTTGTGCTGGCCCTGAGCCTCTGCTTAAAGTCCATCTGCCTTTTCCCAGCCTTCAGAGCCCAGCCCGCAGGCCGCCTGCCTCCTCCGTGAAGCACCCCAGGGTACCAGCCCATAGGAAGTATTTACTCTGAGACCTGGCCTCTCCGCTGGCATGGACTCTGGGCTAGACTGCTGCACTGTTCAGGTTGTGCTTATTTTCCCTTTGCTAACCATCAGGTCCTGTCTCTGGAGGTGGCAGACAGGGAGCCCCAGGCCAGACACACATTTACGGGCTTAGCAATACACGTGGTTTGATTGGCTGGGGCTGGATACAAAGGGTTCCTATGGAAGGGCTTTTTGCTTTATCCTTTTAAGGAAGTTCATTCTCTCCGGTTGGTTCTCCTCCTCCTTTTGGAGACAGTGTTAGAAAAATCTCAGCAACAGAGGCCCAGTCGCCTGCACCAGTCCAGCCTTCACGCTGCGGCTGCCAGAACGTTAGCTCCAAAACCTAACTCTGACCTAGTCCTTGCTCCTACTCACCCCATATATAGCTGTGGTTTCCAATGCTTAAATAAGAACAGTAATAATAACAGTAAAATCACTACAGAATCTTCTTCTTCAATGAAATATCACTGTATAAAAATAAAAGTCGGCAGTATAGAGTCATCATTAAGTGTCTGGACCCTGTTATCAGACAGACTAGGTTCAAATTCAGGCCCTATCACTTATTTGATAGCAGGCAAGTTGATTGAACATCCCGTGCCTCATTTTCCTCATCTGTAAAATGGGGATGCTGATAGCACCTAGCTCATGGGGTTGTTGCAGAAATGATATATCACAAGGTATATAAAGTACTTAGCAGAGTGCTTGGCCAGGCATAAGTACTGTTGTTCCTAGCATATACGTTGATTTTCTAAGTTCTCATTTATAGCACTTAATTATCATAAAGCCCATCAGGGACAATAGTTTGGCTGTTTGGCTGAACACAGAAATAAAAAAACTTTTTTTTAATGTTTATTTCTTTTTGAGAGAGACAGAGAGCATGAGCAGGGGAGGGGCAGAGAGACAGGGAGACACAGAGAATCCATAGCAGCTCCAGGCTCTGAGCTGTCAGCACAGAACCCAATGTAGGGCTCGAACCCATGAACCATGAGATCATGACCTGAGCTGAAGTCGGTCACTTAACCTACTGAGCCATCCGGGTGCCCCAGAAATTTTTTAAAATAAATTTCACTTTTTAGAATAGTTTTAGATTTACAGAAAAATTGTGAAGATAGTACAGAGTTCCCATATACCCTGCACCTACTTTCCTCTATTGTTAACATCTTACGTTAGGGTGCATGTGTGTTATAAATAGTGAACCAATGTCCATACATAACCATTAACCAAGATCTGTACTTTTTCAGATTTTTTTAAAGTTGTTACATAACAATACTCATCTTCTATTCCAGGATTCTATCCAGGATAGCATATTACATTTAATGGTCCCATCTCCTTACGCTCCTCTCCCTGAGTTCTTGGACCTCTCTTGTTTTTGACGACCTCGTCAGTTTCTAGGGAGTCCTGGTGTTTTGTAGATATTCTGCAGGATGCCCCTCTGTTGGAATTTGTCTGATGTTTTTCTCCTGGTCAGACAAGTTGAACGCAGACATTTGAAGTCATTGGGTCACGGATGGCTACTAGAGCTTTCTGTTAGCCTCAGCATCCATGAAATTAGAATCAAATGTCTGTGGGAAGCCTCAGGCACATTTTGGAAAATCACAATGGGGAAGATGAAGTCCACTATCCTGGGTGTGGCCTCCCAGGTCCTCTGTCCTCTCCGCCCACTTCCTCAGTCTCTTGGGCCTGCAGTGAGCACTCCAGCTTCTCCACATCCTCTGGAGAGGTCTGGGCTTTGGGGCATGTTCATTCTTCTACCTGGAATGCCTTCCCTCCTTTCTCTGCCTGGCTAATTCCTGGTCTCTAAGAAAAGACTCTAAGATCCAGTTAAACTCGTACCCCCTCCCTGATGCCTGTCCCACTTTCCCTAAGAAGACGCACTGTCCCCAGGGTTTCCACAAGACTTGGCACATCTCTTTTCAAAGTTTGTTTGTTTGTTTGTTTGTTTACTTATTTATTAATTTAGAGAAAGAGAGAGTGGGGGAGGAGCAGAGAGAGAATCCCAGGTAGGTTCTATGCTGTCAGTGTAGACCCTGACGTGGGGCTTGACCTCCAATACGATGGGGATGACCTGAGCTGAAACCAAGGGCCAGACGCTTAACCGAGCCACCCAGATGGCACATCTCTTTTTACATTGTCCTTCTTGGGTCACATCTCTACCTCTTCTTCCAGATTGGAAGCTTCTTGAGAGCAGAGACTGAACCCTAATCCTTTTTCCTCATGCCCATTGTGGAGCCTGGCATACAATAGGTGCTGAAGAGATGCTCAACCAATGACTGACATGGGAGAGAGGTGCTGTATCGGTACTAGCCTTAACGTAGATCATGTTGCATTTGTCCTAAAAATGTGGGGTCCCCCAGTGAATGACGGATGCCTGCGATAAGCCCTTGGGTGGAAAGCTGCTTTGTCCCTGTCCCAAAGAGGTGTGAGAATGCGGTGTGAATACAGAAAGGACCACCAGGGGGCTCCAGGAAGCAGTTCAAAAGCCCTGCCCGAGAGGGAGGCTCAGGGGTGGTGGCTTCTACTGCAAGCCTTGGGTCCGACAGAATCCACAAAGAAAGTGTGTCAAAAGAGAGGTCTGTTTTGCTACTGATGTGCCAGGCTCTGTACCAAGTACAGGATGTACCAGCCTGTTCTGAAACATGTGTGGGCCCTGGTCGAGCTCTTTCTCCCAGAGGTCTCTGCCTGAAGAAATTGGGACAAAAGATACTGATAGCTAAGAAATAATGTTTGCAGAAGCAAATGATCTTGTTACAGCCACGAGCAGACCTGCACTTCATTCAGATTTCCCAATTTCTGCTTCCCTTCAGTGTTGATAGTTCTCCTTGGATCGGAAACTCTTAATCCTAAAAGCCAAGATTATCACTGAGAAGTTGGAACCAAAATTTCCAGGCTTTTTTTTTTTTTTTTTTTTTTTAATTCTATGAGGAGGGAAAAGAAATAGCTGAGTTAATTTGAGATAATGAAGGTTGAATTAGAAATTGCTCTCTGGGGTCAATAACATCTATTATTTTGTTCTTGTGGCTGATTATTATTAACAGTAGTAATAATGACAATAGGTCTCGTGTACTAAGTGCCTACCCCATGCCAACATTGGTGTGGAGATGTCTGCTCACGCCAGGCATTTGCCTTGAGGCATCTAAGGGGAATCAGACCAGCATAGTCCCTGCCCATTCTGCTACAGAGATATTAGCTCCATTTCATAGATGAGGCAACTGAGGATCAGGCACATTAAGTGATTTGTCAAGCCTTAAGATCTGATCCCTTATCAATCCCGTAAACACACCCCAAAAGGATCTAAAATATTGGCTAATCATAAAATGACGAGGGGCGCCTGGGTGGTTCAGTCGGTTGAGCGTCCGACTTCAGCTCAGGTCATGATCTCACGGTCGGTGAGTTCGAGCCCCGTGTAGGGCTCTGTGCTGACAGCTCAGAGCGTGGAGCCTGTTTCAGATTCTGTGTCTCCCTCTTTCTCTCTCCTCCCCCACTCATGCTGTCTCTTTCTTCTCAAAAATAAATAAACGTTAAAAAATTTTTTTTTTAAATAAAATAAAATGATGAGAGGAAGGGAAGGTATAATAACACAAGACCGAAATATATAGACATTACATTACAAGTAAACCCATCGTTAATAATAATGATAAAAAGAATGATGTCTTACTCTTCTGGGACCATGAACTTCCTAGCATTCATGATAGACAAATGAGAAGATAGGGGGATGTAAGAATTTCATACTGTTTGTATTCAAAAGACTTTTATCCTTTAACAAAACGGTTTACTTTAAAAAGCAAAGTTAGGATGGAACCTCTAAAATCACACTTTTTTATTTAAGTTTTTATTTTAACCACCCGGTGCTCATCACAGCAAATGCCCTCCATAATCTCCATTAGTATTTCACTCCTAGTCTCCCCACCTCCCCTCTGGTGACTGTCTGTTCTCCATATTTAAGAGTCTATTTCTTGGTTTTCCTCTCTTTTTTTCCCCCTTTGCTTGTTTGTTTTGTTTCTTGAAATGCACATTTGTCTTTTTCTGACGGACTTATTTCGCTTAGTATAATACTCTCTAGCTCCACGTTGTTGCATATGGCATGATCTCACTCTTGTTTATGGCTGAATGATATTCCGTTGTATAGAAATACCACATCTTTATCCATTCATCAGTCAGTAGATACTTGGGTTGCTTCCATATCCTGGCTGTTATAAATAATGCTGCTCTAAATATTGGGGCACAAAAAAATAAATAAACATCAGGGTGCATGTATCCCTTTCAATTAGTGTTTTTGTATTCTTTGGGTAAATTCCCAATAGTGCGATTGCTGCATC
Organism: Panthera uncia; assembly: GCF_023721935.1. Classification (NCBI taxonomy): domain Eukaryota; kingdom Metazoa; phylum Chordata; class Mammalia; order Carnivora; family Felidae; genus Panthera; species Panthera uncia. The sequence goes on along the minus strand of NC_064808.1, from coordinate 44,587,807 downwards.
ATAAGGTAGTTCTATTTTTAATTTTTTGAGGAACTTCCATACTGTTTTCCAGGGTGGATGTACCAGTTTGCATTCCCACCAACAGGGCACAAGGGTTCCTATTTCTCTACATCCTCGCCAACACCTGTTGTTTCCTGCATTGTTGGTTTTAGCCTTTCTGACAGGTGTGAGGTGATATCTCATTGTAGTTTTGATTTGCATTTCCCTGAAAATAAGTGATTATTGGCAGGTTTCATGTGTCTGTTGGCCATCTGTATGTCCTCTTTGGAGAAATGTCTCTTCATGACTTCTCCCCATTTTTTAATTGGACTATTTGTTTCATGAGTGTTGAGTTGTATCATTTCTATGTTATATATTTTGGATACTAACCCTTTATCAGATATGGCATTTGCAAATATCTTCTCCCATTCAGTAGGTTGCCTTTCAGTTTTGTCAATTGTTTTCTTCATTATTCAGAAGCTTTTTATTTTGATGTAATGCCAATAGTTTATTATTGCTTTTGGTTCCCTTGCCACCAGAGATAGATCTAGAAAAAAGTTGCTACAGCTGATGTCAGAGAAATTACTGCCTGTGCTCTCATCTAGGATTTTTATGGTTTCAGGTGTGTTTAAGTCTTTAATCCATTTTGAATTTACTTTTGTGTATGAAGTAAGAAAGGGGTCCGGTTTCATTCATTTGCATGTTGCTGTCCAGTTTTCCCAACACCATTGGTTGAAGAGACTTTTTCCCATTGCATATTCTTACTGCTTTGTTGAGGATTAATCGACCATATATTTGTGGGTTTATTTCTGGATTTTGTATTCTGTTCTACTGATCTGTGTGTCTATTTTTCTGCCGGTACCATACTGTTTTGATCACCAGGGCTTCATAATATAACTTGAAGTCCGGAACTATGATGGCTCCAGCTTTGTTTTGCATTTCCAAGATCGCTTTGGCTATTCAAGGTCTTTTTGATTCCGTACACATTTTAGGATTGTTTGTTCTAGTTCTGTGAAAATGCTGTTGATATTTTGATGGGGACTACATTAAATGGGTACATTGCTTTGGGTAGAACTGACCTCTTAACGGTATTTGTTCTTCCAATCCATGTAAACTCACATGTTTGAAAAGGCAGACTCCTCCTTCTAAGGGTCTTGACCCAGCTACATGGGATCCTCTCGCACCCCTCCTCTGCCCGGGCCCCCCCGATGACGATTGTGCTCCTGTGAGGCACCCATCAGGAGGCTCCCAGAAGCTGGCACCCGTGGCTCGCTGTCCCATCACTTCTGAGGATGAGAATGCTAAGTGGTAAAGCCCAGAACCAAACTTGGAGAACGCTCGAGCCCCCAGCTGAAAGACATTAATCGTCCATGGACAGCTTTGTTAAACAAAGGAGAATTTGTAACCAGAGAGCAAAGCAGTTTTTGCACAAAGCCATGTCAAAAGGTGGATGCGCAGGAACCATTTGGACCTCTGTCCCACACGGTAGCCTCTGTCCCTCTAGAAGCCGCTCCCAGGCCGAGGTGTGCATCGTGCCCTTGGCCGGCTCTGGGGGTGTGCGGGGCCACACGGTGGCCCTGCCTGGCAAGTCTGCTTCCCCTCGCTCGAGACTCATCTGTGCCAGCACGGGGCCGGTCATTATTTTCCTTTGTCAAACCTTTGTCAGCAACTTCGTCCCAAACGTAGTGGTTTATTTTCTCTTTGGCAGTGTTTGCGCCTCTAGTAAATAAGAGATAATTATACTACGGTTTTAAAATTAAAACAGAAAAGCCAGAGATGCCAGTGAAGAATTATTTACATTTTACAGCAGCCTGCATCCCTGGCCAGAGAGTCCCCAGACTTAGTTTGCTGTGTTTCATACAGACTCTGAGGGGTCTAAGGGATTTACATTGTGAAGTTTTTATTTTTTGCTTCGAGTTAGTCTTCAGTCGTGTTTTAAATTCTTTTGTGTCTTAGGGTCTCTGGAGGAATTTAAGGTTCTAAAACTGCGATTAAAATGTAGACCTTGAGGAATTGCTAGATGCGATGAGAGCATGTATCAGCATTTGGAGATGGTTTTGTTGCACCGTGACCTTTCTGTGTGCATAATGCCCTGATGATTTGGCAGCGGGGGGAGAAAGCCGATCTTGTCTTGTGGCTGCAGAGAATTTCCTTCCTTTTCTTTCTTTCTTTTCTTTTCTTTTCTTTTTTTTTTTGGTTGCCTAGTTTGTGCTTGGAAAAGTGAAAATATATTCAAACGGGTCCTTCCAAACATTTGATCTTGTCCTAGGAAGTGAAAGGAATTTTTAAAAATGGAATTGGATTCCTCATGTTGTTTGGCCGGTGACCCCCTGTGGGGGGTGGAGAGGTGTGGGGGGCAGGGGGGGGAAGGGGGAGTGGTGGAGGGGGGGATAGGGCCGCCGAGGGATGGTGAGGGGGCTCTCTTCACTGGACCTCCAGCTTTGCTACGTGGAGGCTTTGAGAGAAGACACCTTCCCCGTGGGTCAGAGGAACAAATACTACAGATCCAAGGGCCGTGTTCTTTTCAGAGCCTAAGGAACCTGCCTAGACCCCGGCAGACTGGCCTCACTCCTTGCTTTTCACCTACACCCCCCACCCCAGTGCCACCCCCTTGATGGAGTAGACTGCTGAGGGCAGTAGGACCTCCCCACCTGGGGGAGAGTTTACTGGTGACAAGTGAGCTACTGGCCACATGTATGCTGGAGGGCATTTGAGCCCTGGAAATCTCTGAATACTCTCAACGGAACAGCCACTGTAGGGCCCATGGGAGTGAAGATGGAACAAGAAACTGGAAAGCAGGTTTCCAATATGGCAGAGTGGGAAGAGTAAAGTTTTGTGGGCTAGGGCCTCAGCTTTCTCGGAAGCCTTTATTTCCACAAGTCATGGGAGAAAGCCGTATTTGGACAATCCTGCATTTAAAACATACCAACCCCTTTGACTGTTAAGTGGCATTTCCCTCCCCACCCCCCCGATTGTGCTGTGCTAACCTGGTAACACTCCCTGATGTCATCGCTACTTAAATTTATTTGGAGGGATGAGGAGAGTTTTGGCCGATGAGAAACAACTCCCAGTGTTTACTCCCAAGGGGAGTCAGCCTTTACATCATCTGAACCTAAGACATTTTCTGGACCGCAGTATATATTATCACAGATCTTAATTTGAGGCATAGATGTTAGAATAATTTCATTTTGAAATATGGCGGTAGTAAAATTCAGCATTAACATGAGCAGTCAATAATTCAAACCTTTATTTGCTCTGATATCAAAGGGATATCTTTCTGCTGCCCTCAGCCAGAGGGCAAAAAAAGAGCGAAATCTAGCATTTTGCCAATAATAGTACTTTTTCACCCCAATTTAATTTTTTTCTTTCCTTAAAGAAGAGGCTTCATAATTGATTTGTTTGTTCTGTAAAATCCACGAGAGTCCTGTATAGCTTCCTGGGTCTTTGTGAAAAGGCTCTTGGCCTCTCCCACTCAGCTGTTGGCGCTAATCTATGCATGCCTTATTAGGGGCAGAAAGTTTGCGAACTTCGAACTGTTTATGATCTCTCTGTGTTTCTCCTTTCAGCATCTTAATGCCATGGTGAACTGGCTGCTTTGGCAAAGAGGTCTAAAGTGGAATGATTGAGGGGGAATTTTTCCCCCTTGGTGAAACTGATCGAGCAGCCTGTGTAACCAGCTTTAGAAAACTTTTCATCTGTAGAATAAATTTGGCCATTATGAACCTAAATGGCTCTGTCACCCTTCAGCAGGCAGATGGAACATGTGTTTCATATTATTAATTCAAGGGAGCATTAGAGCTGGTGGAAGCAACTTTTAAGAAAGCGGAGTCTACACATCCCCATCTCGCTTCCAGTTCCCCTGCAAAAGGCACTCTTAAAATTGTCCGGGGTTGCAGAACAGCCCCTTCTGATGGGAATGCTGTGTGACATGAACCTTGCCAAAAACTAATGGATCATTTACAGGAAGTAAGAAGTTAAAGGGGAGGATGAGTCAGTAGACTTCAAAGCTAACCCAGTTCCACAGAACTTAAATAATGAATGCCAAAAACTGAAGATTTCACAGACAGCTTACACAGCTCTCGGCACAGCTGGGACCCTCACCCAACTCCGGCACTGTCTGCTTGGAGGAAGGATCCCCACTGCCTCTGGAACGGAAAAGGAGATAGGGAAAAAGGAGGGACAGAAAGGGGGAGAGAGAAGGGATGGGATGGAAAAGAAAGAAGGGAAGTGATCTGGAAGGGAGACCGTGGGTAGTTAAGTCTGATTTTTGCACAAATATATTTTGTGTGGCAAGTATCCTGGGGCATCTGTCATGTGGATCTCTGTGTAGCTGATTACTAAAGTCAAATAAAATTGTGTATTTTTTAAATGCCACTGAGTCATTTCTGAGCTCATAGACAAGGAGTTTAAGGAGTTCTATTTTGGAACTACTTATAACGGAGAACTGCGTTTGAGAAAACCAAGGGCTGGTTCAGATTATAAGCACAGCGCAAAAGTCTGTCACTTGAAGGAAACTTGTATATCAACGGAATAGAACTGATTAGGGAGATTTATGCATATTACAAAAACATTTTGATTCAGCAATTCCACTTTTATGAGTTTATTCTTAAGAAATCATTGGACATCATGTATGATTGGATACCAATCATATGGTGTAGCCTATAGTAATATACTATGTCATTAAAAATACAATGCAGTTCTTGGGGCGCCTGGGTGGCTCAGTGAGTTAAGCGTCCGACTTCAGCTCAGGTCATGATCTCCTGGTTCATGGGTTCGAGCCCTGTGTAGGGCTCCGTACTGACAGCTCAGAGCCTGGAGTCTGCTTTAGTTTCTGTGTGTGTCTCTCTCGCGACCCCTCCCCCGCTCTCACTGTGTCTCTCTCAAAACTAAACATTTTTAGAAAAATTAAATAAAATGCAGTTTTATATTACTGACATGGAATGATTTTCACAGTATATTAACTAAAACTTTTTCAGATTGTTTATACATGTTTATATAGATATATAGATATAGATATAGATCTTTTTTTTTTTTTTTTTTTTTTGCATTGAGAAGTCTGGGAATGTATACCTAAAACAGTAACAGTGATTAAATCTGGAAGGTAGGGTTTGAAGTCATTTTGATTTTTCTGCCTGCATTTTGTAATTTATTTTCTACAGTGAACATGTATTGCTTGCCTAATATAAAAAACAATTGGTAGGAGAGGAGGATTTTTCACTCTGAGATAGGATTTGTTTAATAAGCTTTTTCTCCACAGAGAAGGGCCCAAGTTGAATTTGTTTACAGAGCCCCTCCCAATGTTGGGAGGGGAAGAAAACTTTCCCAAATGTCAAAATCCTGTTTCTGGACCTTTTTTGCTTTAAGGGCCTCCTGGTGCCAAGCCTTCCTTCCTACTTATAGCTTGACCTGAGTCTCCTCCAAGGGCTGGACCCAGCAGATACCCTTTCAGCTTGCGGGGTCAGGAGCGGGGCCGGGGGGGTGCACAGGGCACCCCGGGCCAAGCGGCACTCCTTTCTGTGGATTCAGGACCCCATCGCTACCAGGTTCTGATGGGAAGGGACTATAGGCCACTCAAGACCAGCTGGGGTGTTTTCAAAGGCTTAAGGTCGAAGTGGGGAGGAGAAAACATTTATTTGCAAGAAAAAAACAAAACAAAACGAAACACCCACCAAAGTGCAAGTCACTGAAACATTCCTGCTGGCACACCCCTCTGGGCCCTGAGGAAAATCAGGAGCTGAATTCCTGCCCCATTGTCAGAAATTCCCCAAGGAAATCGGCCTGGGCCCAATGAGAGTCCAAAGTGGGAGCGGGCCGCCTACCTGGGCCTTTGTTCTCCGCGACAGCTGCTCCCAGTCTCTGACTGGGTGGCATGGACTCTGTTCCCTCAGTGTGGGCTTGGCAAGGCCGTCCCGGCAAACCCCAACCACAGCAGGCCTCAGAGGTCTCCCCTCTGGATCTCGTTCATCCGTGTGTTTGGGGGCTGTGGTGACCTCCGGGACCGGCTTCCCACTTTTGTCTTGTGTTCTGTTTGTTAGGTCCAGCTGGTCTTATCCCTGGGGCAGGATGGGTGTGGGCGGAGGGCGAAGACAGTTAGGATTCTTTCGCCGGTGGGTTGTTGGCCTGGAGTGGAACCGAGCTTCTCGGCCATCCCTACCACAGCGTCCGCCACCCCTACTTCATGGTCGGGACAGAAGCTCCACTTCTGACTTGATCTGGAGCCAATGTGATCATTGCTTATTCTCCGTAAGCCAACCGCACCTCATTGGAACCTAGTTTAATCTTTATCCTGCCACCCGCTGGCTTTGTGACCCAGGCTGATCACTTAACCTCTCTGAGCCTCTATTTCCTCATCTGTAAAATTTCAGCTATATTGGGGGTGGAGGTGGGGTTGTTGGACGCTAAATGCCGTGACGGGAAAATGCTTCCAGTGCTGCATCACACTCTGTAATCATAATAATTATTACTGCTGTGATAACTGACATTTATTGAAGAATGCTTTGTGCCAGGAACTCTTATAAACACTTCAGGTGTAGTAATTTACTTAATCCTCACAATGGCCTCTGAGGTAGGTACTAACAAATCCCATTTACAGATAAGGAAATTAAACCATGGAGAGACTGGCTGACTTGCCCAAGTGAGTCAATGAAGTAGTGAAGGAACCGGGCTGTGACGAAGGCGTTCTCTTTTTTATGTGTGTGTGTTAATTGTGGTGAAACACACGGAGCATAAAACTTCACCATCTTCACCGTGTTTAATTGTACAGTTCGTTCGTGTCAAATACATTCACGCTGTTGTGCAATTCCTCCCCGCAGCTCTTTTCATCTTGCAAAACTGAAACCCGATACCCATTAAGCAACAAGTTCGCATTAACCCTGCCACCCCCAGACCCTGGAAACCACCATTCTCTTTTCTGTCCCTATGAATTTGATGACTCTAGGTACCTCATACAAGTAGAATCTTGCAGTCTTTGTCTTTTTTGGTGACCGGCTTATTTCACTCAGCATACTATCCTCCAGGTTTCTCCATGCTGCAGCAGGTGCCAGAACTTCTTTTTTTAAGGCTGAATAATATTCCGTTGTGTGTATATACCACATCTTTTCTCTATTTATCTGCCAGTGAACAAATGTCTCGCTTCCACCTTTTGGCAATTGTGAGTAATGCTGTTATGAACAAAGGTGTATCTGTTTGAGTTCCTGCTTTCAATTCTTTCGGGTATAAACCCAGAAGTAAAATTCCTGGATCATAGGATAATTTTTTTTTTTTTTTTTTTTGAGGAACTACCACACTGTGTTCCTCAGCTGCTACCACATTTTACGTTCCCACCAGCAGTGCACAAGTCTTCCAGTTTCTCCACATTCTTATCAACACTTGCTTTCTGGTTTTTCGATAGTAGCCATCCCGATGGGTGTGAGGTGGTTTCTCCTTGTGGTTTTGATTTACATTTCCCTAATGGGTAGTAATTTCAGTGTCTTTTCCCGTGCTTATTGGCCGTTTGTGTATTTGCTCTGGAGAAATGTCTATTCAAGTCCTTTGCCCATTTTTTAATCAGGCTGGGTTTTTGTTATTTTTATTGAATTACCCTAGTTCTTTATATAGTCTGGATCCCAAATCCTTATCCGATGAACAGTTTGCAAATATTTTCTCTGCTTCTGTGGGTTGCCTTTTCACTCTGTTGATTGTGTCCTTGGATGCACAGAAGTTTTAAATTTTGACATGGTCTAATTCATCTGTTTTTACCGCTGTTACCGATGCTTTTGGGGTCCTGTCCAACCAAGGGGTTCTTCTGGAGTGATCTATAGTTGAAGAAAGCTGGAAGAAGCAAATTCTATCCAGTTTTTATGGAAAGTAAGACATGAAGACCGAGGCCACCACTCTGCATGGTGTTGAGCAGTACAGAGAGACTTAATAAAAAAGATAAAGTATAACTAAGGGAAGGCAATTTGAGGTTGGATCTCAGCCCAAAATCAAGAGAAAGAGCCTCAGAATACTCTATTACCAGACACTATTTGAGGCAGAAAAAAGAAAGGGTCCTAAAGGGCTGGGAGCCAAAAAGTCCAAATGAGAGTAAAAAATTAGAAGATGGGAAAATGATGGAGATTCGAGGATCTAAGGGGGGGAGGGGGTGCACATTTGGGAAGGAATTACTGCATGAAATTCGAGCAGAGAAGTTGACACATTCTCCTGGCTGGGGAAAAGGGAGGTTCTTACAGACTGGGTTGAACTGGATGGTACAACTGTGCAGGGGAAAAAGCAGGACCGGAGGAAGCTGAGGTTGCTAATTAAGAGAGAGGGAGGGCTTTTCAGAGACCCAAGGAAATGACTGCAGAGCTAAATTCTTAGTCCCTTTCAGCCTTCCCCATCAGGGTTCCAGTAACAGTGAATCTGGCACAGCCAGAGCAGCAAGGGAGCAGGAGGAATGGGAGCCCTAAAGAGCATGCAAAGAAATATCTGGAGCCCATGCATGCCCTTTGGTTTCTGTTATTTATTTGAAAAATGAAGAGAAATGCACTGTGGCAGGAAGAACCCTGGCCATGTTTGCTGCTACCCACCCCTGAAAGTCCAGGCAAGCCCAACAGAGAGGCAAGCACATTAAAGCAGCAGCATTACTCAAGATTGGTTCCCCAAGTCCCCAAGCGGGGAGGAAGTTCAGTTACAAAGGCAGTGTGCTGGGAGGCAAGAGCCCTGGGGCCACCTGGCTTTGCCATGAATTTCCTCTGTTTCAGTGGTTCCTCACATCTTTTTTTTTTTCTTCTTCCTTTTTAATATCCTCTCTTTTTTGAAGTGCAGTTGACATCCAATGTCATGTTAGTTTCAGATGCACAACATAGCCAATCGACAGTTCTGTGCATTACTCGGTGCTCACCAGGATAAGTGTAGTCACCATCTGCCGCCATACAACGGTTTTACGGCAGTATCGATGATATTCCCGGTGCTGAACTTTCTATCTTCATCTAGAAAACAAAGGCTAGAGCAAGCTGATCTTAGTTTCAGAGAGGCAGAGAGCTTTATTCAAATGATCTCAGGTGGGATGCCTGGGGAGCTCAGTCTTTTAAGCATCTGACTTCTGCTCAGGTCATGATCTCGTGGTTCGAGAGTTTGAGTCCCGGATCGGGTGAGCTCGTGCCCTGCTTCGAGTGAACACTAGCCCTACTTCGGGCAAAACGTGTGCCCTGCATGGGGTGAGCTCAAGCCCTGCTTCGGGTGAGCCCTGCTTCTCTCTCTCTCTCTCTCCCCACCCCTCATAGGATTCTCTCTCTCTCTCTCTCTGCCCCTCCCTCACTTGCACCCTCTCTCTCTCCCCCCAAAAAACAAAGATCTCAAGTAATGGGGGTTTACTTGAAAGACACCCATTGACAAGAGCTCTGAAAAAGCAGAAAAGTCAGACTGTGAGCTGAGCAATCACCATATCCCACCTGAGATCATTTGAATAAAGCTCTCTGCCTTCAAGCTCAACTGAAGGAAGAAGAAGGAACATGGAAGGTGTTCAGAACCTAAGGCAGCAGGAGAGGCTTTGCAGGTAGAAGTTTCTGGATTTCCAGGCTGGTGTGCCACCACTACAGTGACCCTGTCTACTCTAGATACTTTTTTCCGCCTGTGCTTCTACTTATCCATCCTTTCTACTTAACGTAATGATTGATCTGTGAGCTCAGATCCGGAGCCCAAATACTCATTTGTAGTGCGTGATGAAAGCAATGATAATGGCTAAACATTTATTGAGTGCATCGTATGTGCCAGGCCCTGTCCTCAGCACTTTACAGGTCTTCCGTCCCTCAGTCTTCTGACCAATCGTATGGGGCAAGAACCATCAGTATTCCCCGTTGATAGATGGAAAAAACTGAGACCAGCGAAGCATTTTGCTTACGGTCACACAGCTCAGGAAGCGGCATAACCAGTGTTCATTCAGGTCCAGAGCCTGTGCTCTTCGTACAACCCGCTGACTCCCAGCAAGGAGGGAAGGAGCTGGCTGCCAGAGATCTTAAATTCCTGCCTCCTTCAGCAGTCACCCGAGCAACTGTCAGCTGTCTATTCATATCAACCTGTCGAAGACTTTCAGTATTTTTCAATCTCTAGCAGCTCTGAGAAATGACACCTTCCTGAATTTACTGGGTATTGTAGCTCGATGGACGCAGGTGTTTGCCATTATGGATGGCTTGACATGGGACTGGCAAGGAAGTGGGTTGGCAAGAGGGGCAACTACAAAGAGTAGCACAGATGAGGACATCCAAGCATGGGAACAGGGATTACAGACGTCTCAGCCCTAAGTACAAGTGTTTGCATTATATCCTATTAGAATATCCAGGCAAAGACATGGGACCGGAATTAGGGGTGGGGGTGGGCGTGTTCAGCTGTGAGAATGAATGAACTCTCCTAGAGAGAGTGTATGAGGTGGTGACTCCAGCTACATATGTCAGATTCTTTCCCTGCAAGTCTAAATACCAGATCCAACAACAGATTTTTTTTTTTCTTTTAATATGCCTTTTAAAGTCGCCTACGTTTGTGGTAATTGCAGAAGAGCTTTGCTGAAATGGACTTCACGTGGTCTTAAGATCCCCACCAGGGCATATCTCCGTGCCCACCTGGTAAAGCCCACCTGCCGAGGCCATCCTTTATGGACAGGCTGGCGATGATTGCGAGGGCAGCGATAACACCAAACTCTCAGTGCCCTAATTGCAGTGCTTTTACTCATTCATGTATGTCAATAGGAGACAGTGACTTACTTAACTGGAATTGAGTTTGGACACTCCTTCCCTTCATTCACAAGACAACCAGAAAAACCACAAAAGGATGCATTCTAGAAAGGTTGGGACTAATGGTCACTTTTTCTGGTTGTGTTCTTTTGGAGCTAAACTAAGCTCTAGAAATACTGGAACAGGTCGGGCCTGGAGCATTCTTGATTGAATGCTTCATGACCACTTGATCGAATTCAGAGCCTTGCTAGGTGACTGTGCAAGCCAGATGCTGCAGCTGTAACCTGACTTCTCCCTGCGTCGGAGGCTGTTCCAGCCAGGAAGGGCTTTGACTCACAGCTGTCAAGTTGTCATCTTCTCTGTCTCATTGGAAATGTTTTGCAATTCTTCCCCTTTTAGGATTCTCATGCTTGTTTTTTGTTTTGTTTTTTTTATCTTAAAATCATTCCATATTTACCTCTCCATCCATAGATCCACTCACAGTTTTCAATAACTTCATAAAATCCCTGTGAATTGTTACATCAGATTTACTTAACCTGTTCCCCTATGGTTGTACATTTAAACCTATTTGATTTTGGTTCTTATTAATCTGCCATTAGAAACTTGGTTCACATTTCTTGCTTTTCTTTCTGTTTTGTCTCTCTTTTCCTCTTGTGTACATCCTTGAGATGTAGTCCCCAAGAGGAATGAAGGATCAGAAGGTTTACGGCTCTTGTTCCATACTGTCAGCCAGCCTGCAGAAACCCCGGAGTAATTTACAATGCCCCAGCATGTTCCCTACAACTCTGCCAATACTGTTTTATCATTGTCTCTTATATTGTTTTTAAATAGATGTACAGTTCTTTTGTTATTTCTTTAGTGGTGAGACTAAACACCTTCCCAGGCGTTGGTTTGTCAGGTGCAGTTTCCAGTGTGCACAGTGCATATATATATATAATGTGACTGGCACGGGCTGCCACTTATTAACATTCCTTCTCTCTCCTTCTTTTTCCTCTACCTTGTTAGCTCTTTGTCAAGTGGGGTCTCATTACTGATGACAATGTATGTTTATATCACAATGTAAGATTTCATTCCTATTTTGGATCTCACATAATTCACCCCTGTATTATATCTTAGAACTTCCTTTTGTCCTCTTTGTATTTCTGTGGTTACTTGTTATTAAGGAGATCTTAAAATATTTGAATTCCCCTTCCTCTGGTCTTATGATGCTATTCTGTTTTTCAGTAGTCATGAATATATCCCACTGCTACAACTGACATAAAATACACTTTTTTTTCAAATGCTCTTTGTGTTTAATTTGTTCATTGACCAATTTGGAAAGTATTACCGTATTTAGTAAGTTATGAATATAATTTGCTTTTCTTCATATTGATGATACCAGATTATTCTACTGGCATTTACTAAATAGCGATTCCTTCATCCATCATTACTGTGATTCTTTGTTTTGTTTTGTTTGCTGTATTCCAAGGACTTATCAGTGCTTAAATCCATTTCTGGAATCACGATTCGATTAGTCTTTGTCCTGGCTTTGATCCAGCAAAATTCAGTCTTGATGAAGATCACTTTATAATATATCGTTAAATTTGATTATTATATCCTCCTCCAATCTTCTTTGGTATTATTATGTATTTATTTTCCTTATTAATTTTGCTAGTGATTTATTACATTCTAGAACATTCTAGCAGGAATTCAATTGTTCATACGTTAATCTATTTTTTATGGACTAATGTTACAGATATTACTCTAATTATTTAGGTATTCTTTTATTTTTCCTATTATGATTTTTATCCTTTTTCCTTCACTAGATATCTTATTTACCTAGATACAGAATTCCCAAGTATTTAATTTTTCCCAGTATTGGGCCTAGACCGTTGTTTTTTTGTCTTTTCTAGCTTCACATCAATGGTATGCGTTTGGTTGATCTTGCATTTTCTATTTGGTCTGTTGGATCACCTGCAAAGAAGTGATATTGCTAATCCTGCCTTTCCTATATTCTCCAATTCTCTTCCATCTTGTCTTGCAATATTTTCCAATATTACCTCCAACATGAGTGCCGAGAGACGCTTCTTAGGCTTCTGCCTGTATTTGCAGCTACTGGCTGCTCATGGCCATTTAAATGTAAATAAATTAAAAGGTAAAGTAAAAAATTCACTTCCTCAGTCACTTTAACCACATTTGAGTGTGCTCAGTGGACATATGTGACTGGTTACTACTATACTGGACAGCACGGAAATATTCCATCCGTGCAGGACGTGTTAAGGGATAGCACTGATCTAGGATTTCCACATGAAGAATAATATTGAAACTCAGATTTAAATCTGTGATCTTTTTTACCTTAAGGTATGTGTCTCCTCTTCCTATTTTAAAGACTTCTTAAAAATAGTTAACGTTGAATGTTAATGATGGCCTTCTCAGCATCCACCAAACTAATTCTTAGATTTAAAAATTGATTTTTTTTATATGAACTGTCCTAATAATTTCCCCATCTAGTGCTGGTTCAGTCTTTGTAAAGTAGCTCATGCTTGTTTATTTTTGGAACTTGCCCCCTTGGTCTATAGGAAATGATTTAAGATTTATTAAACTACATTCTTATATCAGGTAGTCCTATCACTCTCTCTTGCTCAGTGTTGTCCTCAGGTGTTTTAGATCAAGATCTCATTTACTCCCTAATATGACTTCTAGGATATACAATCTTGTCTGTATTTTGAAACCTTTTATGTTACTGGTATTTGAAAATTTGGAGATGTTCTCTGAAGAACCCATTAGGGGCTTCTTTTAGAAATGTATGCATGGAGGGGACAGAGCTTTATGAGTTTTCCATTCAACATAATTAGTCCAGTAAGCACCACTGAATGTAAACCTCTCCTGTAGAACCAGGGGCAGAATGCTCTATGACAGGATGAACGTGGCCATATTCGAAAAGAATGAGGATTTTCACATCCCCTCTCCACTGGCTTCTTCAAGGTCCTCTCCCACCCCCCAGTTCCCCGCTGGTGGACTCCCCAACTTGAACCACCAGGTCAGCTCTCTCACACACACCCAGCCCCACTACATCGACCTCGTTCCCTCGCCCCAACCACGAGTTTCTCTTGCAGAGGAATGCCCTTTTCCTCCTCACCTCATTCACCCTGAGGACCCGCCCAAAGTTCCTGTCTTTGTGATTTTTCTGAGTGATTTCTCTCTGCTCTCATTTTCATGTATTTCTTGAGTGTGTCATTCTTTTCGGCAAAGAACTATTCACAGCCTTGTCATTTTATCTGAGTATCTTCTGTGTTCTTATGTACCTCTCCTGTGTCTAATATCCCTGTAGGGGTAGGAAGGGAGGAGGATTTCAGGTCTCTGTTTTTTTTTTTTTTTGTTTAGCACACACAGGCCAATATATAGTATGTGGCAGACATTCAGAGATGCTTACTGAATAAGTGTGCTGACCACGTAAAGGACCACGCTCATCTTCCTGATTTAATTCAGCTACGTGCTCCCACTCACTCACCAGGTAACTGCTGACTTATGCCCTCCTATGTGCCACAGGTGGGAGATACAGGGTTGAACAAAATAGACATGGTCTCTGGCCTCATGGTGTCCACAGTCCAGTAGCAGAGATTGGTGTTATAGAAGTAAACCACGAAATAAAGATGTTGTGACAAATTGTGCTAAAAGCTACAAAGGAAAGAGAAGGATGTGGATGAAGGTAGCCTGGGTGGCTGGGCTGGGCCTCAGTCAGATTAGGAAGTAACATTTAAGGCGAGAGCTGAAGGGTAAGATACATTATGTTCATGTGAATGAAGAAACAAGGCAGAGGAAGCAGCATGTACAAAGGCCCTGAGGTGTGAAAGAGCTTTGTGGGTTTGAAAAACAACCAAAGGCCAGTATGTGAGTAGAACATGGTAAATAAGGGGTTGGGGGAATTGACATGGTTGAGGCAGGTCAGATCCAAAGGGCCCTTATGGTGCCGGATGGGGCATTTGGATTTTAAGCCAGTTCTAAGAAATCTGATGTACATTTTAAGAGATTTTTCTAAGCCAGTATACGTGCCTAGTGTCGCTCCAAGCAATGTACGTATATTATTCAATACAGAGAATATTCATATGATATAGGTACTTTTAATATGCCCATTTTCAGTTGAGGAAACCAAGGCCCAGAGATCGTAAGCAACTAGCCTGGTATCGCATGGTATGTTTGTAAAGGGGCCAGTATATAACCAGGTTGTCTTGAGCCTCCAGAGCTCAAGCTCTGTCTGACTGCTAAGTGGCTTTACCACAACGTCACTTGGCCACTCTGTGGCTTGTGGAGTTGGGCAGCATAGGAGCGGGCAGATAAATTTGGGGTCTCTTGCAGCAGTGCAGGTAAAAGGTCGTAGCTTGCACCAGGGGGGTATGTCATTGGAGAGAAACCAATATTCTGGGGTGGAGCAAAGAAAGAGAAAGGGAAACAAACATGATACATGGGAATAAATAAGTATGATTTATTTAGACATTTTTATACTCTTTGAAGTCCCATTCTAAAGAATTTAGAAAAGAAACGAAGTAATCAGTGAAAGCACAGTATGAAAAGGAAATAAAAATAGGATCAGAAATGAAATGCAAATCAGACTAATAAAACAAGTTGGTTTTTCTTTAATTGGCAGTGGAAAGAAAAGGAGAAGCAAGAAAGGAAATACAGTTGTTATAAAAGAAATATGTCATTTGAATGGAATATTGTTTATAACTCCTTGCTAAGTTAGCTAACCAAGCTGAAACAGATAACTGAATTAGCGAGTAAGGAGATAATGCAGTTTGTCCATAATTTAGTGTCGTGAAATCAGATATGAAATCTGCTGCCCTCTGTGGTACCCGCTGTTTTCCTCCCCTCCCCTCCCCTCCCCTCCCCCCCCCTCCCCTCCCCTCCTCCTCTCCCCTCCCCTCCCCGTCTGTTGAAGTCTGACCAGTCCTCATGACCCTGTTCAAGCCCTTCCCTAAAATAGAAAAATAAAACTATCACCACGAATATGTGGTTATTTTAGCCCAAACCAACAATTACCAGCAGTACAGATGGCTTCACAGGACTGGAAACAAAGGTTACGTGATGTTCAGCCTTTTCTATTGAAGAGAGCAAGGAAGGGTTTAATCTGCTTTAGAATTTTTTTTTTAATTTTTTTAAATGTTTACTTATTTTTGAGAGATAGGGCATGAACAAGGGAGGGGCAAGGAGAGAGGGAGACACAGAATCCGAAGCAGGCTCCAGGCTCTGAGCTGTCAGCACAGAGCCCAACACAGGGCTCGAACTCAGGAACCTCAAGATCATGACCTGAGCCAAAGTAAGATGCTTAACTGACTGGGCCACCCAGGCGCCCATAGAAATGTTTTCTACCCCAACAGACACATTTTCTTTTTTTTTTTTAATTTTTAATTTATTTTTAATTTATTTATTTTTTTAACAGACACATTTTCAAAAACCAAGTTTTGGAGCATAAAGGCATAAGAATTATCTAGAACCTTCTATCATGTGGATTACCAAGTGGGCTAAATAAAGTTCAGGTGAAGCATCTGTGGGTCAACTGAAGGTGTAAGGTTGTGGGGTAAAAACCTCAAATACAGCCGCGATGCTGTTAACTTTTATTCTCTTGAGAAAAGGTGAATGACAGCGGTGAGAAGTAAATGACCAGCAGGCCATCCAGCGGACACGGGAGGCAACCTGATGCTGGTTGGCAGTGAACAGGACTGTGTCCAGCCCAGGTGTGTGTGCCCCAGGAGCTCACACCGTGAGAGAGCCGGGGAAGGTAGAGGAGCTTCCAAGTGTGGCTGCCGTTCCCACCTCATGGCCGTCTTCTTCAGTACTCCCTCATCCTGGGAGCGGTCTCCCCAGCTGTGGAAAACCCAGGACAGGGCTCCCCACCAGCCCATGTGACCTCCCTTAGAGAGTGAGGGGCCCTTCTAAAGGGTAACAAGTGCTCTCTGTGAGGGCACTGGGGCATGCACAGAGCGGCAGTGGAAGGCGAGGAGAGAAATCAGCACTCTGCAGCCTTGTGCCTTACGCATTCCAGATGACAATCTTGGGAAAGCAGTCCTGCTGTCATAGGTCAGGTTTGCGTCACTGCACTTCCCTTTTCCATAGGGAGTCCCTCATATGAAAGGAAGGAGGGATAGTAAGGTGAGCAGGAGGAAGAAGAGAAGAAAGGGCGAGGGGGTGGATAATCGGATGCTAATACCAGGCCAGTCGTTCATCCATGGACTTGTGTGTGCATCTGGCCTTACTGAGACAGGACAGAGCAGTGTCCCGAGAACTGGAGTGACCAAGGTACAGTCTCGAGGTAACGTCCTTAAAAAATCAAACGCGTGACCACAAATACTGGTTCGCCCAGACACCATACGCAAAGTCCTTGACGTGGCGTCTGGTGCATATTTGGCACTTGGCAAACCCAGGCCATCATCACAGAACCGTCTCCGTCATCATCACGAGGCTGTGAAATCCTTGAGGACAGTTGTTCATACAACTCGGTTCTCCGAATTGTTCTCCAAATGAGAACTGCATGAATGAGTTCTCCGAATCTGTGGCTTGTATCTAGTGCAGAGGTCAGAGTCCATGAACGTTTGTTGACCTATTGACTAACTGAATGAATAAACTTCTGAGCACCTATGCCCTGCAGGCACCTTTAAAAGGCATGGAAAAAGCCTCTGAGACTGACCTTTGTCCTAAAATGAGATGGGGCATAAATAAAAAATGTTGTAAATTGAAAAGCCAATGTGGAGGTGAGGTAGCATTTACAGATGCCAAAAAAATGAAAAACAGAAGAAGCTTCAGGAATTGGTGGGGGAGGAGTACATTATGTGAGTTGGTAGGGAGAGTGTGAAATGTATTAATCCAGAGTCGAATCAAGTTCAGACGTTGGGAAAAGTAGTAACCCTTTAACCTTTTGGCAGTGGGAATGGGGAGAATAAACCCCTCCCCAAAGCATGAGTTTATAGACATCCTCATTCAGTTGGGTGCTGGTAAATATTTAACAACTAGCTTTCCAGAAAAAAAAAAAAGTGTGTGTGTAAATGCATATATAAACTTAAATTTTTCTGATCTATAGGATCTGTAGCACATAATTCACAAATAATAATAAAATGCCCAATACTTTCTTCTAAACTCCATAAGCCAATTGATTGTCACAGAATGTTTTTGTTGATTTTTTTTTTTTTTTGAGCTCTTGTACCCACAGCTGACTTGTGGGTGCAGTTCAACCATGACTTGACTAGTAGAATTTCATCCCGATCCACTCACTCTTTCCCAATACGTTCATTGTTATTAAATCTGATAATGTGATCTGCTCAACTGGTTTTCACCCTGGTGCATATTCATTAAACTAAAACCTTTTTCCGCTTCAGCGCTTAGTATGTCAGAACTTACTCATTCACCAGTGACATGAACATCTTTGCTGAATCAGATAATAGCTTTCAAATACTGGGAGAGTATTTTCCTCTCTTTAAAAAAAAAAATACTACTCACAATGTAATGACTACGGATGTGACTCACTTTTAAGGTTAATCTGCATTATTGCCATTTCTTCCATCTACATAAAGAAAGGCCAGAAATCAAGCCCTGACTTGTAATGTTTGCTGATTTCCAAGATGCAGATACCCCCTCTGTGGCCCATTTTGTGATCTCCTTGAAGGTGGAATTGGAGAAAAATCTGTAATAGCACACCATTATGTGGTATTTCTACCATATAGATCCTGTAAATGTAAATAATATCAAGAGCGTGGATAAAATAAGTGATGAGTTTGAGTCTTTATTACCTCTGTTTTAAAGCATAATTTATTTAATTATAAGTTCATGTTTTAAGTCGTAATAATGGCCGTTTTTGACAACCGGCTCATGAATTCCTAACAATTTAGTAACGGAGAGCTGGTAGGAGCTGGTTTCAGTATACCTGTTGCCCCCCTTCCTGATGAGGGTGAATGTCTCCTGTTTGGCGAGGAGCTCGGTACTTCTCTTCACCTTGCCGCTGCCTGCCATACAAGGCTCAGTGGCCCATGCTGCCTCGGGCAGAACTCCCACAGGGGTCCGTTCCTTTCCTGAGTCTGACACCACAGCAGGCTGCAGGGAGGCTGACACGGACCTAGCCTAAAGCCGCATTACTCACCCTCATCGTGACGTTCAGCGGCTTCGCTATACTTCACATTTCACACTGATTTCCATTGTATCTTTCAAGACAAAAGAAGGAAGGATCTGTGTGGCTGTGACAGAGGACACTTATCAACAGCCCTGGGGCTGTTTAAGGCCCCCCGAGGTGTTCTTCAAAAGCTCCCTCCTGACCTGCCTTCAGAAAGAGACCCAAACCTGCCCGACAGGTTGGAGAAGTTCCCGACCTTCTGGTCTCTCCCACTCCTCCTATCACAAGCCCAAACTTTTATTGGCAAAGCAAACTTTTACTGAGAAATTGGACAAAAACAAGCTCCCCCTGGCCCTGCCCTCGGCCTTATTTTCCTTTCTTAAGCAATATTCCTTTCACACAGATGTGGAAAGGCTGCCAAGTGGGAGGTGGGGGTAACCTGACTGCCCCACTCCCCCTGGCTGACTCAAGACAGTTTATTTTTGCACTGCTTGGTAAAGAGCCCATCTCCTGTCTGGGCCAGTGCCCCTCTCACCCCCTGCAGGCTACCTTGCCCTTCCCCAGGCCCTGCTGGGCACCCCCACTGTCTGGCAGACGCAGGTGCCTCTAGACCCGCTCCCACATCTGACAGTGGGACAGTGCTTGGATTCTGCCCATTGTTAACTGTGTTGAGTATCACCTAGCCAGCATCCAATCACAGGGTCGGAGCCACAAAATACCCTCTGTGCTCAGCCCCTACCTCCAGATCCCAGCCAGAAGCCTGAGGCCCACCTCTTGGCTATGGGACCCTTTTTGTTTTTAAGAGAGAAGAACTCAATAACTTTGAATACAGTGAGCATCTTCAGAATCCAGGGTCCCTTCTCAGAGGCGACTGCCCTGCATTTCCAGGTTGTTTCACTCATTTATCCCCACATCCAAAATCCTTTAAAACCCTGGGTACTCTCCCTTGCACCAACCCCGCCCCCCCTGCCCCGCAACCAGAACCTTCTGCCTGTTAGACCTTCCAAACATCTCTGCCCAACTGGGCCCTACCATGCCTGTGTCCAGACTCCCCATGCCACCTGGTACCCCACCTCACCCTCTACCGGCTTTCCTGACTCTTGTCACTCTGTGCCATCAGCGTTCAGTCACCCTGCCTCACTTGCCCACGGGGACTATCTCCTCTTCTGCTACGGGTTCCAAACCTCCCTGCTCATCTGAGCCTGGCAGTTGTTGGAATTCCCAGCTTTCCCTCTTCCGGGCACAGCCATGGCCCCTATAGAGATAAGGGGAACGGTTTACATTGGGGTCTTCTGTCCTTTGACCAAAATCATAAAAGAGATGGAAGGGAAAGGACTACGCAAAGGAACTGTAATGTGATCAATATCCAATCATAATAAAATCGTTTTTCCATTAACATGAAATTTTCCCTACTTTGCTTTGGGTTGCAAAATTACTACTGAAATTGAGTAATTAGATGGTGGATTTTTTTCTTTTCATTTTCTTTCTTGCCTGTTGCTTTAAAAACATGGCTCACAGATGTTTAAGAATTTATATTAGTGAATTCCAATAAGAGGCCTCTTAATTATTCAACCTCATTCAGTAATTCTTTTTAAAAATAATGTGCATGTTTAGAAACAGGAGTGTTTTCTAATTGTCATTTTGTGAGAGAAATGTGTTGGGAAATGAAGAGAGTATAAATAGATGTGAATGTCATTTTACCTAATTGAAGGTGAATGCTGACTTTTAGGAGCTCTTGTAGAATTGAGTCCTGGTTCAAACTTGCCTTGAAAGAGATTTATGATCATGGGATATGAAGCCTGGTCTCCCAAGGGCTGTCCCGGTGACCGTTAACTCCTTCAGCCCAGTACTGTGTGCATCCAGAGGGACCAGCTTGCAAGGTGGATGGGAGAGAAAGGAAGGATGTTGCAGACGGTGTGACAGGTCAACAGAACAAAACCTGAAAACAATGGCTTCATCCTGGCCGTGGAACATAAAGTGGTTTGACAAACTAAGAGCCCCATTCTGTCCGGTGTTGGTTTTGCCAGTCGGCCATCCTTTGGCCTTTTGTGTCTTCTTTTTCTGTTCGTAACATGATTTTGCAGAATGTTGCTTGAAGGGGGAATTAGTAGCAGTTCTAGCACTGTTTGTTGTAGACATTATTGTTGAAGCCCGGCATAGCCATTGTGTTTGAGCTCGTTTTCTACCTTGACCTCTGAAAACCTTTTTCCAGAAAACTGAGTGCTTATGTCTGATCTGTGGTTACACACAAAGGAGATCGTGGTTAGAAATGAGGGCTCCGTTGTGGCCGCGATACTGGAAGATGCTTCCCTGCTGGAATACGGCAAGGCATGGTTTAAAATATTAAAAGGTGTATTAAACTGAATTGTTTTGTTGGGTTTAATACCTTTAGAGGTTGCTAGGGAAAACTAGAGTTCTTAATGACCCACTTGAAGAATAAAATGGCCTTGAACCTGTGGGTCAAATGGTGAATTCCTTCTGCAGGTGGAAATGCTGCACCTTATGGGGGAGGCCAAGTCTCATTTTTGTGATGACCTTACCCATTTGAAACTTTCCCGGAATCTCTTATCATTAGCTCCCCACCCAAAGGATGAAAAACACCATCTGATTTCCAGTTTTTCCCATCTCTTATTTGAGTTTGCAACTTTCCTGAATAACAGATGGCCAGAAAAATGTGTAAGCCTAAATAAAAGCAAAGCATGGGCTTTACTGTCTTCACTGGTGTCAGTTGCTTTTTAAAATTAAAATTATGTAAATGATCCCTCGGCTTTGAGTAGGAGAGTCAGAAATGAAGGAAACAACCCCAGCGCTTGAGAGTGTTTTAGTTTGGGTTGTGTGTAGAGCTTTTTTTTTTTTTTTTTTTTTTTTAAGCTTTTAATGTTTCCTTTTAAAGAGAAAGAAGAGAAGAGGCATTTGGTAGAAGCATTTTGCAAGTTGCTCATTCACAAAGCACACAGAGTTTC
Organism: Panthera uncia; assembly: GCF_023721935.1. Lineage (NCBI taxonomy): Eukaryota > Metazoa > Chordata > Mammalia > Carnivora > Felidae > Panthera > Panthera uncia. The sequence goes on along the minus strand of NC_064808.1, from coordinate 44,566,103 downwards.
ACCGGCAGCCAGCCTAGCATATCGGGGCTGGCAGAGACCATAGAGATCCTTGCTTTAATTGACCTGAGGAGGGAGGAAAAGACCAGAGGAGGGCCTGGCCGCCCCGGGCTTGGCATCTTTCTTACCTCAAGGAGTTAAAAGTCTGGGGCTGAGCGTGATCAACCAGATGGTCTTTAACAGTAACACGGTTCATATTGTTTAGATTATCCTGTTGCAAGCACCGTGCCTCGTTTACCTTTTATGGAATAAAGTGTGGAAAATTGACCACAGATGTAAGTAACCAAGAATGACGGGGAAGCTGTTGTTACCAGGCCTCCTCTTTTCTCTCCAACACTCCTGATCCCGCAGATAAAAATAAAGAGAGAAATGGGAGGCGGGCCGAAAAATAGCTTGCCTTACCTCTACAGCGCGGGTCTGAGCGCCGTCGGCCCCCTGTTCTACATTTTCATAAATCCACGGTTGGCCTCGAGACTCACGCGCAGGCTGCCCTCAAATTCTGATTTTCCAAGTGCCCTCCAGTTAAAATATCCTACCACGTAAGCACTTTTTCCATCCTGCTCCGAGAGGCAGGGGGGCAAGGGCAGATCACTGACATGGAGCCGTTTTTGCAGCCCTGCCTTCCCGGCAGGAGAGAGAAGTGAGGGGCATTTTGTAGCCCGAGGGGCACAGATAAATTCTGCATTCCCGCTGCTTCGATTACTATCTCAGCTGCGGGCTGGGCCACATTTATCAGAACTAGGCCCTCGTTATTCCCCAGAATGTATCTGGGAGCTTTTACGGAAGAGCTGGCTACCAGAATGGGCCCGGCACAGAAAGGAGCTTGTTGGGACAGGCCTGTGCGTTCCTTTACGGCATGCTTTTTAGGATTATAAAGGCATCTGTGCCTTTTTAAACCCTCAGAGGAATATTCTCCAACCAAAGTCGTACACTGGGTTTTATGATGCCCCTTTGTTTTTACTCCCTCTTTCCTCAGTTCTGTGTACTGTTTGCCAGGGCCACGTTGACTCTTGCCTCTCATCCTTCTCTGTGGCCCTTGTGGCACTCGTCTGGGACCATGGTCAGGTGACTGGGCATCTGCTTGCACGACTGGAGGCAGTGATGGCCACAATTAGCCACTTGGGTCACAAGGGGCTCTGGAAAACAGACTTCTCAGAGCGGTCTATCGCCTTGCCTTCCCTTTGTGTGGAGCCTGACACAAGATGGGGCCTAGTCCTCTGCTCATTTGTGTTTTCTGTCTTCTCATTCCCATCCAGTTCAGCTCCCTTTTCTCCTGCCAGGCCCTTCTGCTAATCTCTTCCACCAGGCTCTCCCTCTGGAGTCCGGGCTTTACTGTCAAGAAACTCGCCTACACGAGACACCCTTAACCCGTTCCTCACACACTCTCCCTAGAAACCCCGGCCTGTCTCCGGGACGCCGCTTTCTTCCCAGGCTTCTGGTTCTCCATGCACACTTGTAGTTCACTGTCCTCCATGACCCCTTGGGCACCTCTGCTTTTAAGCCGAGGTGCCTGGTTAGCCCACTCCCATCTGTTACAGACTCCTGGGTGCTTCTTCATACCTGCTGAGGACTTGGCAGGTGGCTTTGTCACACACTCCTTCCTTACTCCCTGGTGGCCTTCGTAGTCCCCTACTGTCCTGTCCACCAGTGTGTGGTTCCTCTGTCTTCTCTGGTCCCCTGACTGTTCTGTCCACTCCCCCACATGACTTTGCTGCCATGCTCCCATCTGGAATCATGAGCGCTTGCCCTCTGAACTTCCCTTCCCTGACCACAACCTTTCATTTCACCACCCCCACTGCTCTGTAATTCCCGGAAGGACCTCTAGCTCCTGACCCTCTGTTCTTCCAGACCCTCTGTCCCCTCTCACCCCAGCCTGAGGGCTGTAGATGACTTCAGCCATGTTCTCCAACGTTCTCCATTTCCCCCACCCCCACCCCAACTCCATTTGTTCTTCCTCTGCTCCAACCGAGCAATCCCCAGCCTGAATCAATTCGCACGGCCTTTATCCTGAGCCTGCCACGGGCCTGCTAAGAGCTGCTGGAGATAATCACTTAATCTGTCTAAATGACTTGGGACAAACCCTTGGCTTCTAACATTACCCCAGCCCTCAGTGCCACCCCTGGCCCTCGTCCTCAGTTAGCTCCTTTTCTCCCCTTCTTCACCAAATGACGGGAAAACTCACCCCGAGTGCCACCTTTTTGTTTCCACTAAGGCATCAGACTGCCGTCTGGCTTCTGCTGCCACTGAAATTGCTCTAGCCTCGGTTACCTGTGACCCTCCAGTTTCCCAATTTTCTTTCTTCATCTCACAGGGTCTCTCTTCAGCTGTCTGCTTCCTGGAGTGCTCAAGCCCTTCTTCCTCGGCTGTGACAGTCATCTCCCAAGGTTCCCCCCGCCTCTCTCTCTGGACACTTGTTGTTCCATTTTCCCTTTTCTTTCTGCTCCTTAAAAAACTGTTGTTCCCTTAGCTCCCATCCTCTGCCCCCTGTCCCTTCACTCCAGCCAAGACCCTGATCCTGCAGCGTGGTAAGAAGCGAAGAGGGTTCACCATACCGAAGGCCACTTCTGAGAACATCCTTTTGATTCAGCACAGATGGGAAGCGAAACACCCCAGATGACTGAATAGTGCTTAGCAGTCTACTTCTGAGATGATGGGCATGAATCCCAGGACTGAAAGGTGTTCCTCTTGGTGGTAATAATGAGTGTCAGGGCCCATGGGCTCTGAGTGGGCAAGCCAGTGGCATTAGCAGAGGGTTTGAGCCATGATGTTGGGTGTTCCCATTCTCACAGGCCATCAGGGACCATGAACAGGAGGTATCTGGAACCTGGAGAAGAGTTGTCATTTCACAAGTTGGGATGTATAATGGGAACAGGTGGAGTTTGGAATTAGACATTACATTTCAAATCTTGCTCTTCTCTTACCACTTGTGTGACCTTGGGCACTTACTTCTCTCCTGGCTGTACCTCAGTGTTTTCATTAGCAAAGTAGATAACATTATCTTCCTCTTCTTAGAATTAGGGATAATGCACATATTAAGCAGATATGAATTGCGAAGCTCAATTTGGTAGGATGGTTAAGCTGATGTAGACATATCCTCTGAGGCTAACCATAAACCTGACAAAACAGGCAACCCATCAGAAATCACTTGATCACCTCTTTCATGGCACTAGGCTCAAGGGTCACTGGAGAGAACGAAAAGTGGTTTCTGCTCTCAGACTGGTTGAAACGACCTGAAGTCAGAGCCTGTTCAGTAACAATCTCTCATCCAGGTTTCACTGATTTGGAGTAGCAGGAGTTCTGGAGGTGGAGAGATGAGTGAGGGCCAGAGGAGGCAAGACAGGTGGCCTCGGAGAACCTTTGACTGCCTGGAACAGAAATGTCATGTTAGTACAAAGTAGGTAGTGAGTGATAGAGTCAGAGGCTTCTGCTAAACTTGGGTGGGAGAGTTAAAATTGATGCCAGAGGCCACTGGAAGCCATTGAATATTTTTGAGAACATGATGGAACAGTGTTTTAGGAAGATTTGTTTAGCTTCCTTATATAGAAGACATTTTTGATTGGGATGATGGAGCCATGGAGGCATTGGACAGATTGTTGCAGGAATCAGAACCTGATTTGAAGGCATACAGGGTTCAGTTGGGAAGGAAAAAGATGGAAATGCAAGAAAAAAAGAACAATTAAAACTATTCTATTGTCATATTTTTAGTGGACACTGATTGGATTGCAGTTTCGCTGACTGATTGCAGTTTCGCTCAGGTTCTCACACTATTTACCTGGAGATGCCATCAGATCCTACGGGTTAAAGGCTTAGTCCTATAAGACTGTTCCTGCCCCCCCCCCCCCACTTTAAATGACACCTGTGTTTCTGACCGACTATAGATTGAATGCTCCCACGAACCCTTCCTCAAGTTAAATTAATTGTTAGAGTGACTCACAGGAATCAGGAAAACAGTTTACTTACTAGACTACTGGTTTATTAAGAATATAACCCAGGAACAGCCAGATGAAAGAGATGCATAGGACAAGGGGTGGGGGAAGGGGCACAAGGCTTCCATACCCCCCTGGGGATACCACTCTCCCAATGCCTCCTGTGTTTACCAGTTGGAACCTATCTGAACCCTGTCCTTTTGGGGGACTTTATGGAGGCTTTATTACGCAGGCATAATTGATAGATCATTGACTGTCGGTGATTGATTCAACCTTTAGCCGCTCCCCATTCCCAGAGGTCCTGGGATGGGGTTAAGTGCCAACCTCTGATTCCCTGGTTGGTTCCCCTGGCAACCAGCCCCCCATCCTTGGAGGTTTTCCAAAAGTCACCTCATTAACATAAATTCAGGTGTGGTTGAAAGGGGCTTGTTATGATACGAGAACATTGCTCTTATCACTTAGGAGATTCCAAGGCTTTTAGGAGCTCTGTGCCAGAAACGCGGATGAAGACCAAATATCTCTTTCTTCTTATAAATCATAGCATCACAGAATTGAAAGCAAAAAATGACTTAAAAGCAACTCCAAAGTTTCCACTGGGATGTTACGAAAACGAAAGCAAAACTTTTTTGTGTGGTAAAATACAACATGAATTTTAACCATTTTTAAGTGCACAGGTTAGTGGCATCATCTATATTCCCATTGTTGCACTACCATCCCACCAGAGAAGAAACTTGTATAGCAATTTGACATTGCTGCAGCCTCTGAGTACATGATCACTGTGCTTGTAGTTTTGTATGCTTTGTTATTGCAACATTTTCTGGTAATTTACTTTATCATAGATTACAAAATATCAGTCAGCAATTATTTGGAAATTAAAAAAAAGAAAAGAAAAGAAACTGGTCCTTTTCTTCAGATTGCTTTGATAAACACTCTTCTAGAGGAATGGGAAAGGTAAAGCGTCCCTGGGAAGAAGGCGGTGAGGTGGAGGGAGGATGTCCTCTCCTCTCCTCTGCCAGGCAAGAGTCTATTCATTCTCAAAGCTCAACTCCTCGGTCCCTCCCTCTGAAAAGCCTTCTTTTCCTGAGGAGGGGCCAACATGGCAGAGAAGTAAGGGGGAACCCATACTTTCCATGTCTCTCAAACAAAGAAGTGTAGAAGCCAAAGGACTTTGAACACCAACGCCTGGGAGGAAAAGAGATTGAATCTACTAGGAAGAAAATGGAAAAGCTGGAAAAAAGATAGGGCTACTCCAAGGAACAAATCAAAGCACACCTGGTGGAGGGTCCAAAATATTACTACGAGTAGGGTAATAAAATAACCAAAGTCATGACAACAGAGAGCAAGTAACAATCCCAGAAAAAACACCTCCTAAAGGGCCAGGCCCTGGACAGTGTATGACCCCCCTGCTTTAATATAGCAGTGCTCACAGGTACAGAGCACACAACAAACTTTTAAAACGTATAAGGGACAGAAAACTAGCCAAAATGACTAAACGGAAGAATTCTCCTCAAAAGAAATTCCAGGAAGTAGCGACAGCTAACAAATTGATCAAAACCGATTTAAGCAATATAACGGAACAAGAATTCAGAATAATAGTCATAAAATTAATCGCTGGGCTCGAAAAGCCTTCTCTTCCCAACCACCCCCCCCCACCCCACATCCCCAAACCTTACCAGAGACCAATCAGCCCTCATGTTGCCACTGTCCCAAGGACCTATTTCTATTGCTGCTGTTGTGGTACTGTATGAACTGACCATCTTGGCGGGATCCTCCGCTAGAATATGAGCTCTGCATGGGAACAGTGGCCTCTTCATCTCTGTGTCCACATTGCCTTGCACACAGTAGGTCCTCAGTGAAGGTTTACTCAACATGAGTCAAACTGAATAGAAGGAGTAGACTTCGATGGTGGAAATATTTTATAGATAAAGGAGCATCAGGGCCATGCTTGGTATCCAAGAGTGCTGCAGGAAGGAGGCCATTCATCTGTTTTGAGTAAAACATGTGGGGAAGGCATGGAAGCCAAAGCCCAGAAGTGGATTTGGGCAGCCTGTGTGGGAAATGTGTGCTGGGGAGGCAAAGAGAAGAAAAGAGGGAAAGACAGCAGCATGGTCTTCCCATTCCCTCTTTGACCTTGTACTTCCGCTAAAGCAATCGTCAGAGTTTTTTCATCAATATCCAAGCATCAGATATACTTCAGATTCTCTCATTTATTCATTAATTCATTTACTCAACAGATATCCACTAAGCGCCTAGTTTGTGTCCAGCTTCATGCTACAGACTTTATTTGAATTATCTTTAACCTCTGAGCACTCTTTCAAGGTAGATATTGTCTCCATTTTGTAGAAGAGGCTCAGGAGATTGAGTTATTTGCCCAAACGAAGGCAGCTAGTCTGTGGCAGAATCAGATTATGAGCTCAGGGCTTGAAGCCCTCCTGCCTTGCACAGTGTCATGAGGCTGGTGCTCCGTAAATGTTTGTTGGATCTGCTCTAGGAAAACTTGGACCAAGATGGGAAGAAGAGGGACAGAAGAGACAGTTTGAGGTTAGGGATTAACTCTGCTAGTTCCCAGGAGAATCGACAAAGAATGAGGGTGGGGCAGGCACTGGGGAGCCTTGAATGACCCTGGAAAGAGAAGGGCTGCATGAGTAAGATCGTGTTTAGGATGGAAAATGAACAGGTTTGGGGATGTGACAGAGGAGACCCCCACTAGTTCTGGTCCTGGGGAAACAGTAACTCTTTTGAAGTCCCTATACTGATTTCTAAGCTGAATGTGTCCTAATGCACTCTCCTCTCTTGGGACATGAGGATGAATGGGGGATGGGACCACTCCTTAGCCAGTGGTTCTGCAGATTCTTCTTCAGAACTGCATGGCAGGAGAGAGGGAAGGAGGGCCCAGCTGTGTCTTTAGGGAGCAGTCTTGGCACAGACACGTTTTACTGCATTCACCATTATTGCCTGTGGACTTCACTCTTGATTTAGTCCTCAGGCTTCCACTTAAGGAAGTGGGTGGAACGTGATTGAATTAACCAGTGTTGGTCTTAGCTATAATGGGGGCATGAATTAAGTAGTTGTCTAGTCTAAGTTACCTTCTTTGAGAATAGAAGCACCCAGAGGCTCAGCTGAAGGGGCAGGTGTGGGAGGCCATGCTTTAGACTTTGGATCTCTGACCCAAGACCAGCCAATGTCTGTCACTACCTTGCCTTCAACTCTAGTGGTTTCCAAGGTCCATATCATGACCTCTAGACGCTCTTTGTGTTGGCTCATGCTCTCTCTCCCCTCATTTCCTGTCATTTCCCCTTGTTTCCTCCACTCTACTCCACAGGCCGTCTGCCGGGTATTTGCATATCCTGCTCCTTTACTTAAATCCGTTTTTTTTAAATGTTTATTTATTTATTTTGAGAAAGAGAAAGAGAGCGTGTGAACATGAGGATGAGTGGAGGAGGGGGAGAGAGGGAGGGAGAGACTTCCAAGCAGGCTCCATGCTCAGCCTGATGTGGGGCTCAAGCTCACGAACCATGAGATCATGACCTGAGCTGAAGTCAAGAGTCAGATGCTTAACTGACTGAGCCACCCAAGTGCCCTTCAAATCTGTTTAAATGCTTCCCTCCACACCAGGCCTTACCACCTACTTACAAAAAGCACTTCCTGTTTCCCTTTATCCTGTTGCCCTGCTCTGTTTTCCTTTGTAACCCATCATTGCTGGCATAACCTATGTAATTGCTTGCCTTTTCATTGTCTCTCCCCTTCACTAGAATGTGAACTCCCTGTGAGCAAGAATTTATCTTGTTCGTTGTTACATCCCCCGCCCCCACCTAGAATGATTCTTC